>NC_037672.1:31928885-31940086 GCF_003255815.1 Theropithecus gelada
TTTTTTTTTTTTTTTTTTTTTTTTTTTGAGACAGAGTCTCGCTCTGCCGCCCAGGCTGGAGTACAGTGGCCGGATCTCAGCTCACTGCAAGCTCCGCCTCCCGGGTTCACGCCATTCTCCTGCCTCAGCCTCCCGAGTAGCTGGGACTACAGGCGCCCGCCACCTCGCCCGGCTAGTTTTCTGTATTTTTTAGTAGAGACGGGGTTTCACCGTGTCGGCCAGGATGGTCTCGATCTCCTGACCTCGTGATCCGCCCGTCTCGGCCTCCCAAAGTGCTGGGATTACAGGCTTGAGCCACCGCGCCCGGTCTTACTTTTGTTTTTCAGAGACAGGGTCTCACTCTGTCACTCTGGTCGAAGTGCAGTGACACGATCACAGCTCACTGAAGCCTTGAACTCCTGGGCTCAAGTGATCCTCCCAACTAGCTAGGACTATAGGCACCTCATGCCTGGCTATTTAAAAAAAAAAAAAAAAAAAAAAAAAAAAAAAGATTGTAGAGATTGAGGTCTTTCTATGTTGCCCAGGATGGTTTCAAACTCTTGGCCTCAAGCAATCCTTTTACCTCAGCCTTTCAAAACACCGGGATTACAGGCATGAGCCACTGCACCAGCCTCTGTTCTCTAAGAACTTTACCCACACAGTGCTCCTTCCCCTATAACAGGTCTAGCACAGCACTTTGTATATGCCATGGACACAAACACATTTACAAATGAAAAGAGTGGAGAAGAAAGGCGAGTTAAAGAGGGCATGGAAACAAAAGGAGTGGAATGAAATAAGATGAAATGAAACAATGAAATGAAAGCAGACTAAATAAAAAAGTTCTCTGCTATAGAAAGAAAAATATTCTAGTTCCTTCTCCTTCTCTCCTTTTCCTTATTTCCTTCCTTCCTTCCTTCCTTCCTTCCTTCCTTCCTTCCTTCCTTCCTTCCTTCCTTCCTTCCTTCCTTCCTTCTCTTTTTCTCTTTCTTTTTCTTTTTCTTTCTCTTTTCTTTCTCCTTCCTTCCTTCCTTCCTCTCTCTCTCTCTCTCTTTCTTTCTTTCTTTTCTTTTTTCCTTTCTCTTTCTCTTTTCTCTTTCTCTCTTCTTTTCTTTTCTCTTTCTCTCTTCTTTTCTTTTCTCTTTTCCTTTCTTTTCTTCCTTTTTCTTTTCTTTCTGAATTCTTCAAGTAATTCTTTAAGAAGTTCTCCTAAGATTAGAAGTACTTTTGACCTACACGTCACAAAACAATTGATCTCTTTAAATAGCTCTGATTAGGAAGAAAAAATGTTGTCATTTGAACATAAGTTTATAGTCATCATGCTTCAAAAATATAACATGAACTAAAGCTGGAAATGCGATTTGATTATTAGGATATGCCCTGGTGAAATGATTATCTCATGTAACAGCTGGACTTAAAAAAAAATTATACTTTTCAGTTACTTTGATTTATTTTTATTGTTATTTTTTATTAATTGCATGTTTAACAATTGCATGGCTGTAGATGGGTGTTACTGATCCAAAGGCAATCCCCTTCTCCCTTGTTAATTGCCTCTTGATTTTTTTATGTGTTCATAATTGTTTACATTCCTCAGAAAAAACATTGTCCCCAGCACCAGCCATTAAAAGTGAATCTTAATTAACGTAAAACAATAATGATAATTTGAATCTCCCTTTCAAATGATTAAATTAGATAGCGAATGCAATGCAATTATGACCCATGAGGCATTGGATAAATTTTCTGTGCTTCTAGCAAATGTATTTTAGTTATTAATGAGCTTTTTGAGATAAAAAGAAAGAGTGTTTCTATTTTTGGCCTCTGAACAACAGTGCACATGGTTGTAGTGCTTGGAGCTGCTGCAGCAATTTGAATGCCAAGAGGTAAACTAACAGACCTGCTGAGGTTGGGAGGATAAAAAGATGGAAAGAACATGAGTTTCTAGTGACATTATTTGGATATAAATTCACCAGCATAACTTTTTATTATGTGAGATAATAAATACCATTATCGCCTAGTTATCTTGACTCTGGATTTTTTAGTTACTTGCAAAAAAACAAAACAAAACAAAACAAAACAAAAAATACCAAATATAATACATCATATTTGTGGAGAAAACTAAAAGACATTTTAGCTAATAGATGCTGGTCTACAGAATTTAAAAGTAGCAATTTATCAGTGAAAATATTTCTAAATTTAAATATAATTCCTCAAGTGAATTAGTTTGTTTTCTTCTCCATTTCCTTGAAACATTTTCCATTTTACCCTTTGTTATTTTCTTCCATGCTTTTATAAAAATCTTCTAGAACTCCCTGAATATAAATCTTTCATAAAGTGAACAATTTATAATGGAGAAAATAAATTGTGCTTTGCCCTCTGTTTAATACAACTTTCAAAACACATACTAAGGCATTTTCTGGGAATAATTAGCTCTAAGAAATCATATTTTGATTCTTTTAAAAACTGCATTAAAAAATATTCAATCTGTAACTGTTGCAGGGAAGTAACAACTTATTAAAGATAATTCTAGAGGTAGTTTCAAAAAATTCTATTAAACCATAAATGAACCATCTCCTTAATATCATTGTTATCTCCAAGAGTAAAGCATTGTCAGAGAGTTGTTGTAAAGAAATGACAAGAAATGTCATTATGTTTTAATTTATGCTTAGAGTACCATAACAGCCATATATATGAAAATACATTAAAACACCTGGCCCACAAATACAACATAAGGCCAGTGCAGTGGCTCATACCTGTGATCCCAGCACTTTGGGAGGCTGAAGCAGAAGGATAACGAGGTCAGGGGTTCAAGACCAGCCTAGACAACACGGTGAACCCCCGTATCAACTAAAAATACAAAAATTAGTCAGGCACAGTGGTGCGCGCCTGTAGTCCCAGCTACTTGGGAGGCTGAGGCAGGAGAATCGCTTGAACTCGGAAGGCCAAGGTCTTGGTGAGCCAAGATTGCGCCACTGAACTCCAGTCTGGGCAACAGAGTGAGACTCCGCCTCAAAAAAATAATAATAACAAATAAAAATAAATGAATAAAACAACACACCAAAAAAAAAACCCATAATATTCAAAGCTAGGGGAAAAAAATATAAAAAGAAATGTATTTGAGGAATGTACTTTAGCTCTCATCTGATCCGAATGCTATAAATGCTGAGATCTCACTGTGTTTGAACAGACATACAAAATCAGTTTCCTTAGTGATCAAAATAAATGTATTCCTAATCTACAAGTAATTGACATTCAGTGGTTAGAATTTAATTGCAGTGCTTATTTAAGTAACCAGTTTTCATGAATGCAAAGGGTCATTTTTAGTAATCTTGAACTAAAAGAATAAATAAGACAGTAAATTAATGTTTTGAGTTTTCACACTTTTTGAAAGGAAATGACCTCAATTCATTTTCTTGGTTTGAATAGAAATGTAAAGGCAGACTGACACTAAATTTAAATGTTTCTTATAAATGTGAGCATTTACTCTCAGTATTCAATATTCAAAGATTATACTTGGAAATAATATTTTAGAAGCAAAATGTGTCTTTTTTAATCTTGTCTATAAATTAACTAATTGTATTTTATAAGAAATATTCTCTGATGACTGAATGTTGCCCCATGTACCATCATAATTTATTTTAAAGATCTTTCAAAACTGAAACATGCACTTTTGGGTGTCTTTTTTTTTTTTTTTTTTGGTGTCTTACAAGTTAAATTACAAATAAGCTCACTTGAAATTTGTGTGAAAAATAAAAATTTCAAATTTTTAATAGCAATATGGGCATGTGGGTTATAATAGTATATTTATTAGATATACCAAGTTATGTCTATACTTACAATATGAAGCAGATCACTGCAATGTCAAAATAATTTCAATATTACCCTTTTTTTAGTGGCTACTGTAGACTTTCCCTTAGTTAGGCATATAAGATAAAACAATGCAAAGTTTTAATATAGCCTTTAGACATATGTTTAATGAAAACACAAAGCAAAAACATCTTCAGGCCAAAAACGTAAACATATTTTCTATATGACTGGATGAAGAGTTATATTTCCTGTTAACTGTTCATTGTATCTCAAATTTTTATTTTTAAACCTAAAATCATCTGACTTTAAGGCCACATTTTTGCATGGTTCAGAAGGGAAATTGTCTCTCTTTCTCTCTCTCATTCTATCTCTCTTTATAGTGACTTAAAAAATTCTTCAAAAGCTATACAGCTTGGAGATAAACTGCTTCCAGATGGGGTGAAATTTAGAGGTTGATCTTGCTCTTCTACCACATTGATGTGGTAATAGAAACTCAGCTAAATAGCAGTGTCTTTGATAACCATCCGTTAGATCTCCTTGATATAAGAGAATAATCATTTACACTTGTGTTGGAACATACTTAGATACTATTATATTCTAAGATAATATTATATTCTCAGATTCATTAATATTAGCTCAAGTGGTACTGAGCCCGTGGAAAACTCTCTCTATTCCAAAGTATTACAGGATGAAGTTAGAAACATCTGCAACTTTGTGACTGTGCTTCCTTGAATGTGTATTGGGCACCCAACAGGAAGGTAAATTTGGTCACATGATACTCTTTGGAACTGTTAAATGGTTGTACTATTCCTTAGAAAGCAGGTAGTAGCATATACTGAACAGAAGTAGAGCAGGTTATTGTCTAAATTTTGTGTGTTTTAAGAGTTGAGGAGTTGACTGAGAACATGATCATCTGGAAGCTACAATGAAGTCTGAAATTCTCTGTTTGACAATATTAACAATATTGTTTTTTAAGAATTTACAACATGTATTTTGTGAGTGGAGAACAGTTAACACCTCAGCAAAATGAAGTTTTCTGATCAGCAAGCTTCAGAATAAAGGACCCTTTAGTACTTATTTATTGCATATAATAATATAATATATTCCTATGGGCATCCTCTAAAAATATCTCACACTACTTTAATCTCAGATATACTCAAAGCATTTTAAGCAGTGGCATAGGCATGGTCACATAGAAAGCAAGTCAACCAAGTTTAAATTAGTTCTAGCTCCTTTCTTCCTAAGCTTTCTTCTTCATACCTGACTGCTCAGGAGAAAAAGAAAATTCCTGAATACAAAATGATGGAAGCAGAAGGGATGCTTGCAAAGAGACTGAAATGGGAGTCTTGAACTTCAGTGTCAGTGAAAAGACTTTGGTGTACCTTGGTGATGAATATTTCATGGAATAAGAGTGCCCTGAAACACCATTTAGGATGGAAGAATAACAAATATTTGCTTCTTCACAGTTTGGTTAAACGTAGGTTTGCCAGGTAAAATACAGGAAGTTTAGTTGAATGTGGGTTTCAGATTGTATTAGTCCATTCTCACACTGCTATAAAGAGCTATCAGAGACTGGGTAATTTATAAAGGAAAGAGATTTAATTGACTCACAGTTCTGCATGACTGAGGAGTCCTCAGGAAACTTAACAATCATGGTGGAAGGGGAAGCAAACTTGTCCTTCACATGGCAGCAGGAACAGGAGAAAGAAGTGCTGAGCAAAGGGGAAAAAGCCCCTTATAAAATCAACAGATCTCATGAGAACTCACTCAATAACGCAACAACAGCAACATGGGGGTAACCGTTCCCATGATTTAATTACCTTCCACCAGGCCCTTCCCATGACGTGGGGATTATAGGAACTACAAATCAAGATGAGATTTGGGTGGGAACACAGCTAAACCATACTACAGATGAACATTGAATAATAATCATTTTTAGTAGAAGTATATGTTTATATACTTGTACTAGATAATTATATACTTATTCTAAAAATTAATTTTTTGTTAAACTGATGTTCAAATTTAACTGGACAATCTGTACTTTTACTTGCTAAATTTGCCAATCTTTTTTACATGGCCATTGTATAAGACATTGTTAGTTATTTAATTCACAGAACTTCCTCCTTTTTTATTCCAGTTGTTTGATAAGCCTTGAAAAAGTTAATCATGATCAGGCTAAGTCAGTCATAGTCATCTTGTTCCCTTTGCTACCTACTGGCATAGAGTGAAAATATGATACAGCCAATGAGAAATAAGGAGAAGCTAATGAGGACCTTTGTAGTACTTCCTGGTTATAAAAGGGAAAAAGTGAGAACAGTTGTTTCTATCTACTCCAAAGAAACCAGTCACCTGCTCCTTTGTCTTCCCCACATAAATTTACTAGATAGCTGCACTAATGACATGACCAACCCCAAGTATAGGAGATTAAAGTTTATAAATGCTGACATCAATAAGGAATATGGGCTTCACCAGCCAGAGGTTGGTGATGATGAGAAAACTGAAGAAACAGCAAGGTTAAAGGTGAATATTATTTTTTAATTAAAGAAAGGCTACGTTTTGTGTGTTCACCAAACTGGTTGGATATAAAATCTAGCTGGCAGTCATAGGTGTTACCAAAAAGAAAATTTGTTTTCCTAAATTTGTCACAGCATGTCAAAAAGGACACTTAATTACATAAAGTACTCAGGGTATCTGAGATATTAGGAGAGGAGGGAGGGAACAGAGAGAGGCAAGGGGGAGAACCTTCATAAGCATCACTTGGTCAAAGTGTACTTACATCAAGCACTTGTCACCTGAACACCACAAACCAATGGGTTCTTCTCATTACAATATTACAAAGAAAAATAACACTGCACCAACTTTTTGTTTCTTGCTTGATTGTTGTTACCTAAAGGTATAATATTGGAGACTATGGTGGTCATCCTATAGCAATGATAGAGAAAGCCTGAATTCTTTATACAAAAACTGGGTTGACATACAAACTGTGGACTCTGTACCTCTTGACTCCTTGTTATAAAAAAATTCTTAAAATTGTGTTTTTATTTCTTACTAAATTCATATCCACAAAATAGTAAAAATTCTTATTTCTTAATTTCTCTTATTTCTAAAAAAAAAAAAAAGAAGCAGTTTTAAAGACACCTATGGAGTTTCTTTTATTTGAAAATATTTGTTTAGTAACACTATAACAAAACACTGATTTAGACAATAAATGTAGTCATTCATAAGACAAATAAATTTTGTTTGCATTGGGGTAGAACCATTAGAGTTAAAGAAGAGGAGGGATTCTAAAACTTAGCTTAGGTGAAATGTGTAAGATTGGTTAAGGATTAAGTTGAAAATAGAGTAAAAAATTGTGGGCATGTAAATTTTATTATGACTTAGACTTTCAAGTATAGCAATTATGCAGTAAGTTTTATATACAGTTGGAACATCAGGAGGCATTGGAGAGAGAGAGAGAGATACATGGATAGATATAGATAGATGGATGGATGGATATAGATAGATAGATAGATAGATAGAGTCAAAAGTACATAGGGGGAAGTTAAATACAGGTGGGATGACCTAGGGAAAGAATGTAGATAAAAAGAAAAACAAAAACCAAAAGGGACTTAGGGATGTTTCCTAAAATAGCCCAGAGTTTAAATTCTATTCAGAACCAGCAACCGTTGAAGAACATAAAGAAGCAAAATCCAATAAGGAATACCAGTAATTTTTTCAGAGCTCAATTGTATTAAACACTGCTTAGTGATTGCTTAAAATGAAAACAAAGCAACTTGTATTGATTTTAGCCATGAATATGCTCTCTGTGACCTTGACAAGAATTCTAAAATGTATGTTGGAAATTGTATTAGGTAATTTAAAATGTCATTGGCAAGGGAGAAAATCTCAGTATTTTTTCATTTGAAATATGTTCTCGCAGTAACTGAAAGAAGAGAAATGAGGCAGATGACCAAAAGAAGTACATGACCAAACACTCTATGTTTGTGTGCTCCAATAACAGCTGGATTATAGTTCATAAGTAATTAAGAGAGGATGCGCTCCAGAGCAAATGTAAAAGATTTGGATAATAACTAACAAGAGAGAACAATTTTACATGGTAAAATTAGATGAAGAATACAGGACCACATATAAGTATGACTAGTTAGTTGGCAATAGAATATTGAGAGAGGTAATAATGATTGAGATCCAATTTTAAAATGAGTTTTGAGTCAAGGTTACACACTATAAGTGAAGATTGAAGAAGATATAGGTGGTTTGAGGAGACACTTGAATATATAAAATAATTATGTGAGATCAAAATAAAACAAATTTAATGGAGAAATAGTTGGACTAGTAGGTAGCATTACCCATTTTACGATTATCTTTTTGCATTTAAAGATAAATCCAGTCAGTTCAATGCATGCTTTTTCCATGGCAACTTTAGGAGAGTAAATACGTAGGTTCAACATTTGTTGGGATTCTATGTAAGTATGGAAGTAAGAAGCAAAAGAGTAATGATCACTTTGAAAATCTCATGTTGTCAGAAGTTTGGAAGTTTTAATCTGGTAAAGGATCTGCTACAATATGGTTTCTCATAAATTAACTAGAACAGAAGAAGAGATACTAAAATTTTTGAAGTTATAAGAAAGCAACGTTTTGAAAAAGGCAGAGTTATTGGGCATAACAAATTCCAGATTGTGAACTTGTATGTAGCTTCTTGCTATAGAAACCATTGTTGTTTGCTGGTTGAAATTTTATTTTTAGCTTGTAGTCATTCACCCTTTCATTCAATTATCATCGTTAATTTGAACAGATAATTTGGAAAGACTGGTGAAGCACAAAATGTATTTGTCTTGTTAATTTTGTTAACAATTGAATCTACAAGGAGAGTGCATTTTCATAAATAGCTATGACAGTTGCATAGTTAAAATCATGAATTCTTCATTCAGAAAATATTCTCCAAAGTGAAGATATAATACTTGTTCCTTATTTTCATAAGTCTTTGCTTTAAAAAATAACTCTATTCAAACCATTACTAATGTGAATAACATCCATCCATCCAGTTTAACTTCCTATAACTTTTATCAGGGCCATTTAGTAAAATTTAGTAAAATAGTAAAATTGAGAAAAGATAAAATATCTAGACTGTAAATAATCATAATCTTGTACAAACACTGTAATTTTATAATTTCCAAAATACTCCAACATAGTATATAAAACTTACTGCATAATCTCCTTGTAGATACAATTGTTAACAAAACTAACAAGACAAAATACACTTTTGTATACACAATACAAATGCTTCTAGAGCCATCTAAATTATACAGCCCGTATTTCCTTTTTGAAGTCAAAATAGGTTCTATGATCTCTCTTAATATATCATTTGTTTTTATGTCATGGATGGTAAAGAAGTCGATCATTGCTTTGGTTTGGATGTGTCGCCTGAAAAGCATGTGTTGGAAACTTAATTGCCATTGTAACAGTGTTAAGAGGTGATCTGTTAAAATGTGATTAGCTGAGGTGGGCAGGATCACTTGAGATCAGGAGTTCGAGACCAGCCTGGCCAAGAAGGTGAAACCCCATCTCTACTAAAAGTATAAAAATTAGCCAGATGTGGTGGCACACATGTGTAATCTCAGCTACATGGGAGTCTGAGGTGGGAGGATTGCTTGAACCTGGGAGGTGGAGGTTGCAGTGAGCCAAGGTGATGCCACTGCCCTCCAGCCTGAGCAACAGAATGATACTCTGACTCAAAAAAAAAAAAAAAAAAAAGAAAACAAGATGTGATTAGTTCATGAGGGTTCTCTCCTCTTGGATGGATTAACATCATTATAGTGGGAGTGGGTTCTTTATAAATGGACAAGTTTGTGCCCCGCCACCCCCTCCACTTTTCTGCCATGTGAAAAACAGTATTCCCTCTCTCTGGAGGATTCAGCTTGAAAGTGGAGAGGAGACCCTTACCAGACACCAACCCTATCAGTGCCTCGATCTTTGACTTCCCAGCCTTCAAAACGTTGAGAAATCAATTTGTATTTTTTATAAATTATCTAGCCTTAGGTATTCTGTGGTAGCAGCACAAATAGTCTAAGATAATTGTATTTGAAAGCTTTCTTAGGCGACATTATACCTTTTGTACCATCAATTCTAACAAAAATATCCCAAACCTGAACATCACAGTTATGAGTAGTGGCTTTGTCTAACTTTTTTCTTAGAGTGTTTCTTATTTTAAGTTACAACTTAAAATAATAATAACAATAATAAGTTACAACTCTTTGTTATAAAAGTAACAACATTAGAGAAAATAAAAAAAAATAAAAACACCTAATAAAATAATCATTAGAAACATACTTTCTTCCAGCTCTTTTTCTATATATTTGTAGCTATATATGTAAATGCATATGATAGTCACCTTATGACATGTATAATTTCCATCCTGTGATTTGCTGAATAATTAATTATGCTATGAATTATTAGTGTAATGGGTTACCAAGTTGAGTGATGTTTTAAAATGTCTTACTATCTATTAATTCATTTGTTTTAATAGCTACATGGTGAGTATCTGGAGCTTGTGGGCATTTTACAGTTTTGGGGATGGTAGATGTCAATTCTTGAGAACGACTTCCTTTTTGAAAAGATAGCAGAATTGACTCTGTCTCATAAGTTTTATAAAGCAAAATATCAAGTCCAACCACCTTTTACAAAGAAAATAGTCATTCTATACCTAAATGCAAACATTTCAAACTAAGATGGTATTATGTTAAGTCGTGTATATTAGATTGTTCTTAGCCTACACATGGAAAGAATTAGAATATTTACCTCAATTTTTAAAATCAATGCACATTTTCACTACTTCGCTAGTGTTCATTGTCAACCACAAGTGTCATTCAAATTTGAATTATCCAGGATTTTTGAATACTTAATGATGATTAGGTGGGGCAAAGGTTACCCTCTGAAAAAAACCCACATATGTGGCAGTCATTTCCAGATGGAAATAAGCAGGTCTGAAATTGGTGCTTGCACAGTAGCTTTATCTCTTTTGCACACAGGCCATTGCACACAGGTTGAACATTTCCTTTGCTATGTGGGATTCTTCTATGATCATAAAACTTTCATATTATGTTTAAAAATTGTGAATTACTTGGGAGGCTGAGGTGGGCAGATCACCTGAGTTCAGGAGTTCAAGACCAGCCTAGCCAACATCATGGTGAAACCCCGTCTCTACTAAAAATACAAAAAATTAGTTGGGTGTAGTGGCACGTGCCTGTAGTCCCAGCTACTTGGGAGGCAGAGGCAGGAGAATTGCTTGAACCCAGGAGGCAGATGTTGCAGTGAGCCAAGATCAAGCCACTGCACTCCAGCTTGGGCGACAGGGGGAGACTCTTGCCTCAAAAAAAAAAAAAAAAAAAAAAAAAAAAAAAAAAAAAAAAAAAAAAAAAAAAAGG
>NC_037672.1:31940175-32098634 GCF_003255815.1 Theropithecus gelada
AAACAAAAAAAAAAAAAAAAAAAA
The DNA here is from genome assembly GCF_003255815.1 of Theropithecus gelada. NCBI lineage: Eukaryota > Metazoa > Chordata > Mammalia > Primates > Cercopithecidae > Theropithecus > Theropithecus gelada. The sequence goes on from NC_037672.1 coordinate 31,940,200, forward strand.
AAAAAAAAAAAAAAAAAAAAAAGAAAGAAAGAAAAAGGAAAAAAAATGTGAACTACTTGCTCACGACACATATTTTGTTTTTAGTACTGAGGCTGGTTAAGTAAAGCTTTGGTAAAGGTTTGCAGTATTTTAAGGAGTTTAATCTATGATGGGAGAAAGTATATGAAAGCATTCTAAAACATTCTGGGTCCTCTGGGTCAGCAAAGGAGAGAGAAGTAGCAGAGGCAGCAAATGATGACCAACATGACTGATTCTAAAGCATGTAAGCATAAAACCCAGACTCAAAAAACAAGTTTTACAAAAATCCTAAAAGTATTCTCATACCTTCACAGGACGATTACACCCCTAAGCAGCAACCACAAACATTTTTCACTTTATATCTCTCTCTCCTGAGATATTTTTCACTGGAATTTTTTGTCATATAAATAAATAGCAAAATATAATTTGCTTTAGAGAAAATTGCAGCATAGACAGCTTTCATAGAACTAATCTACTTAGTACTTTGAACAAAACTATTTGTTCAAATAGTTATATCCAAAACATCAAGATTTTAAAAAATTTAGTCTAAAATTTATGTTATATCTAAAACATCAAGATTTTTAAAAATTTAGTCTAAAATTTATAATACTATACAGCATTATAGTCTTTGATTCTTTGAAATAATAAAATGCTTTTATCAGAACCTTTAAATGACATTAATTACAATTAGTATTTTAGTTCTCCATCAATAATTGCTTAGTTTTTCTCCTTAGCAAATACTCATACAATTATCACTGAATAAAGTAGTAGTCCAAATACTTTTTTAAAAATTGGAGTTTCCTTCAGATGTCTGGAATCATATCTACATCACCTTTCTTGACTGTAAAAAAATACGCTTCTCCTTAAGATATATTCAAAACCTCTTCTTCTATGATTCAACCATTTCTTTAATTTCAACAAGTTTTAATGACATGCTTACCAACTCTTCAGCCTAGTATTGGCTAAAATATAAAAGAAATACGAAATGATATATTCCCTTCATAAAAGGTTAGAAACCTTTAAATATGGAGTAAAAAAAAATTACAGAGGATTGCCAGTCATTATTTGCCTGATCTAAATCAGTCATTACAATTACAAATTTTTTAAATGAGAATCCCCAACTACTGTATTTTTTAAGGCCAAGCTATATTTAGTTCTGTAATATTACCTTTAAAAACTCTTTCCAAAAGAAGGTAAAATAAAATCTATAGTCTTTCCAATTCTTTTTTAAGTGGAAGCCATTTTTTTTTGTCAACATTCACTAAGTGTCCAAAAGATGGGTTCCTTGTCTAAATTCTACCCCAACATTATAGAACATAATAGTTTCAGTTCCTCTGAGGGTCAGCTAAAGTATTTGTTCAACTTCTTCTAAGCCTTTTGAAACTAGCTCACCATAATAAAATTTTATTTTTTGACGTTTTGGTGCCAAGAAACATGCAATGTATTTTTATGAATTTTCTTGTATAATTTGTAGGAAAAGAAAAATAAGGTATATTCCCCAATTTTAAAGCCAAACACTTAAAAATATTTGGTTATTTGCCAAATATCACAAGTTAGAAAAAGAAGCACAATTGGGTTCTAGTACTACCTGATTGCAGAGCATGTACTCTAAAAAATTGTTCTATTCCGTACCTTTCCTCAGTCCCTCAGCATCATTAAGCACTAACATCTACACACAGCTTTAAAGTACCACGAACAGGCTTTCTGTTGAGAAACAAGTTCCTACAAAATCAAGGTCTCCTTGTCATGTGTCTCAGCTGGTAGCAGTCTCACCTTGGTGACTCTTTTCTGAACTGAGTTTTTTATGAGCTCAGATGCTTGGCTCACCTTCTGCACATCCTTCAGCATTTCACTAATGCCTTCTAGAGACTTAGATTCATGGGTGAAAAGTCTAGGTTACAAATATTCCATCCATACTACTCAAGAAGTCTGATACGCCCATGTCTCAACGTAATCTTTTGATGAATGCAGTTAAATGAATACCAAAGAGTAATTTATTTACATTTGGAACAGCAAAAGTTTCAGTCACATTCATTTAATCGATTTGTTATTTCATTGAAAATACTCTAGGCTGTGAAACTGTGCAGAGGCTTGCCTAACATTGTCTTGCAAATGCCAAAATTAAAAGCTTAGTGCTCAGGCGGAGAAAAGGATAGTAATAATAACCTCCACAAGAGCAAGAAAAACCCTGTTTCTTGGCTAACTTTCTGATTTACATTCCAAATTCCCAACTGCCCATCAGCTAAAATCTCAGTAGCTATATTTTTGCACTGTCAGAGAATAATTTAAAATATTTTCTGCTTATATGGACATGGGGCTCTCACTCTTCTAAGCCTACAATTTACATCTTTTAAGATTTAAATACATGACCGATTGCAGCTGGGGAAGTGATGTGAACTTCACAGCATTCTGCAAACTGCTGCTCTGAGCCTGGAAAGAGGGGTGGAAGGTTCAATCTCTACTTATTTGATCTTAAGGTTTTGCTGTGTCAGTGAAAAATAATGTATTAGGAGACAGGACACTCAATCTGCTGCTGGCCAGCATATTGATTGTATAAGCTGTGATGTGCTATCTGGCTAAAGAAATATTTTGCCATCACAGTTGGAGTTGAATATTGGCAGATTTGTTGAGAAGCAAATTCAATATATTAGAGGATTTACTCCATTCTTGTTCTTTACAAAGTATGTCCCCCCAATTATAATTATGCAATGCTGTTTCAGTGGGCAGGGTGAGTTTTGAGGAATTTATATCTTAACATATTCCTGGTTATAACTTTATTTTTCAGTTTTTAATCAAGTCATATTCCATTTACAGATAAATCTTGGGAAAAAAAGGTAGAGTTTCATTGCTTAAAGGATGCTTGTGAGCATCATTAACTTATTTTCTAGTAAGATCACAGGGGCATTAGGAAGCACAGCTAGTTAGTGGGAGTGCAGGAACTAGATCTGATTTTTCTCACTTGAGGCCATTCATTAACAACTTAAGGCAGCAGGTAACCTTTGAGAACTGAAGAGCTTTTTATGTGTTGTCTTATTCACTATTATCATTTACGCCGTTTGAAGTTTAGTAGCTATCCCTGCAAGAGTGAAATATTTGTATTTTTAAAATCAAGCAGTCTAATAGAGACTATTCGTCATAAAAAATTCATGAGTAATTTCTGTTTGTTTAACTTCTGTGACTCAATTTCCTTAATTTCCAATTGTGTCACCATTAATATCTGCCTCACAGGTTTGTTTAAGGGAATTCTAGAATGAAGATGTGTAAAGCAGTTGGAACAATACCTGGACACATAGTAAGTGCTACATATACATATTTGTTATCATTAGAGTGTTCTTATTTTAGAAAATAGAGCTTAACCAGTTGAAACATGATTTTATGTATGTAACTTAAAACCAAAAAGTTTCCTCCATGAATCAAAGTGTCCCAAAAATATAAGTAACTGTTTAGACGGTGGCTTATATAATTAAAAAAAAAAAAAATAGCCTCAGCTGTGATTCAGTTGAAAGGCTGAGAGAATAATGAAATAGAAAGGCTACTTCTATGATTTTCATTCCTGTTTGTCAATGAGTCTATGCTTCCAGGTCCTAACATTTTATGTAAGATTACTTTTAATTGTTTGGAGGGGAAGGAAAACGGCAAGAAACACATGAAAAACAATCTTCATTAAATTCATTAAATTGCATGTTGCAGATATTTTTATGGAATATTGGCATCCTGAAAGTAATACTTAAATAATTTCCCAGCATGGTATAATCTGCCTGCACATATTTTGCATAAGTTATTACCTTCCACCAAGGAATGAAAATGAGAATTGTTTAACATGGGATATGCTTGGTAGTGAATCAAATTTCCCTAGTATGTAAATTATTTCCTGGGAGTGAATAAGGCACATTGGGAGCAATTTAATAAATGATACCCTGGAGGTCTGAATGGATTAATGAAGCTGATTATCCTTTTCCTGCAGAAGGAGAAAACTGTCACTCTGCAGTTAGCCTAAATGAGCTCTCCATAGTGTCACTTGAAGGTATTTTTGCATGGAGAAAGGAGATAAATATAGGTGCCCCATTTAATTATTCTTGGGGTAGAGCGACTTTACATGATTACTTTCTTTCTCTCTCAGTATGGTGTCATTAGCAAAGAAGGATATACTCTTCTTGGAGAAAGAGAGTGAGCTGGTTCTGTTAAAATAAAACATATCTACCCTGTTGGTGTGGAGCCTTGTCCAAGGTGAATGCCATGGTCTTTCTCTCCTAAATACCGATGCTGATGACTGCACCTGTCCTCCTCTGCAGTGCTTCACAGGTGTTTTTCTATAAAGCACTTCTATGGAGAAGGCTTAATGCTCTTTACACAGCCACAAACCACAGGTGAGGTGCTTATAAGTCTCAATCAGAATGCAGAGTCTTATCCTTGTATTCAAAACAACTCTATTAGTTATCTACCGTTGTGTGACAAAGTATCACAAATTTAGAGACTTAAAACAACACAAATGTCTGATATCACTCTCTTAGTCAATTTGAGCTGCTAAAACAGGAATCCTATAGACTGGGTGGCTTAAACAATAGGAAATTATTTCTCACAGTTCTAGAGGCTGAAAAGTCAGAAATCAAGGTGCTGGTCAACTCGGGTCCTGCTGAGGGCCCTCCTCCTTGTTTGCAGATTGCTACCTTCTTGCTATATCCTCACATGGCAGAGAGAAAGAGGGAGATTGGGTCTCTGCATTTCCTTATAAGGACACTGATTCATCAAGGAGACCCCATCTTCAGGACTTCACCTAAACCTAATTATCTCCCAAAGACTCTACCTCCAAATACTATCCCATTAGGGGTTAGAGTTTCAACATACACATTTGGGGGAGACATAAATACGGAGTTCATAGCACTCACACTTTCCTTGGATCAGGAGTCTGGGCACAGGTTTGCTGGCTCCGCTGCTCAGGGTCTCACAGGCTGAAATCAAGGTATCAGCTGGAGCCTCAGTATTATCTGAGTCTTAGCTTTCTCTTCCGAGCACATTCAGAATAATTGTTCACAAAATTATTTTCCTTGAGGATGTAGGACTGAGTTCCTTACTTGCTTGCTAGTTGTTGGACAAGGATATTTTCAGTTTCAGAACCAAAGGTGTTTCTAGAGACCATCCTCACATCCTAGCCGTGTGGTCCATAGCATCTGGCTCCATAAAAGGAAGGGGTTCCTCATTTTAAGGACTCGCTGATTAGATTTAGTCCACTCAGGATAATTCTTTATTTGCATAACTCAATACATTAGGGACTCCGATTATATCTGCAAAATCTCATTTGCTATATAAGGTAACATAATCACAGAAGTGCTTTCTCATTATGTTTACAGGACCTGCACATTCTCAAAAGAAGAGGATTAAACAGAACATGAATCGTTGGGAGTTATAGTTGAATCCCATGTACCACAGAATATACTATTTTTCCCCTCTGAGTATACATGTGCAGAAGTATATGTGTGTACATACATTCACACATACATATGATATGGAATACATAAAGTTTGGGGCTCACAAAACAAAATCTTCCATGCCGCCAATTAAATTATTTCCTTTCCTACGCAGTATGACATTTAAAAAAAATCAATAGATATATGTACCTGTTCAAAAAAGAGACAAATTGACTTGCTACCCATGTAAGATTTAAGAATATAGTAGTATTATCTCTATATTTAAATATTGCAGTGCCAACAATATTTAGGCTGTAACAAAGTGAAAAAAATATTTTTTTATTTACAACAAAGACAGATTAATTTTTCTTCTTTTCTTTCTTCTTCTTCTTCTTCTTTTTTTTCTTTTTTTGAGACAGAGTCTCACTCTATTGCCCAGGCTGGAGTGCAGTGGCATGATTTTGGCTCACTGCAACCTCTGCCTCCCAGGATCAAATGATTCTCCTGCCTCAGCCCCCCGAGTAGTGGGGATTACAGGCATGCACAACCATGCCCAGCTATTTTTTGTATTTTTAGTAGAGATAGAGACGGGGTTTCGCCGTATTGGCTAGGTTAGTCTCAAACCCCTGACCTCAAGTGATCCACTCACCTTGGCCTCCCAAACTGCTAGGCTTACAGGTGTGAGCCACCATGCCAGGACAGATTAATTTCAAGGGATTTGCAGAAGAAAGAGTAAAACTTAGACACCATGTGGTGGAGGACAAATTAAAGAGCCAGCCGTCAAAATTATCAGAAGATTTTAACTGAGATTTAAAGTGGATATTTATAATTTTTCAGATTATTTGTCAAATTAATCATTGTTTATTTAACCAGTGTTATTGAGCACTGAAAAGAGATGAGTTGCTATATTTGTTAGTGCTGAATATATACCCAAAACATGTGGCTAAGCAGGCCATGTGTGTTAATCCACGTAATACCTACGACAACCCTAAATGGAGAATAATAAGAGGATTAGTTATTGGACAAAAAAGAGAGCAAAAAATCTGGAGGCTTCCTTAATGATCTGGTCCTTGAGATAAAGTCTAAGACAGTGTGGAAATTATTAAGCTAACGAAGATAAGGTTGATAAATTACGTATATAAGGCAACCAGGCACTAGAGTGTAGGGCACGTTTGGGAACTACAACTTGTTCAATATTACCAGAACATGACTGTGGGTTTAAGAGAGTCCTACAAGAAAATATGACAACTAAATTGCAGAAAGGTGCTCCTTCCCCTGGACTCTCCCTAACCAGCATACAGGACTTGGCAAGCAGAGTGCAGGCACAATTTCAGGCCAACTTTATCCTCACACCAGGATGCTCAGAAGGATCAGTCATAAGTTTATCTAAATTTATCTCCCCAGATCTTCTGATCCGAGTCATGGGAGAGGTAAAGGAATTCAGAAATAAAGCTCAAAGGAATCAAATGAGTTAAAAGCTGATTATGCTCTATGATAAGGAGCTATGTGTACCAAGATGCAAAAGTTCATTCTAAAGAGAGGTACGTATACTACAAAAATATGTAAGTATGTGGATATTAGAATAATACCTATGTTCTGCTTCTCAAATGGGTTCCTGGGATGGATCAACAATTTTATCAAGGACTTTGAGCCACCTTAACATAGAAGAGTAGATTAGGAGGAGCAGTACTTTGTAGGAGGCAATTTTATGGGGCTGATTTCATCTTACAGAGTCTCAGTAAGTCCCAGTTTAAAATTTCTGTGCTTGAGAGATATAAACATGACCTTGAGAAACATCAAATGGGCATATGCATGAAGGAAACTTGTAGCCAGAATAAGTGTAAATTTGCCAAACAAATAGCAAAATGGACTATCAAGCCTGTTGATGTCAACATCAACAGGATAGATGAGCAGAATTAACCCTATGTTATCCTCTCTGTCCCATCCCATGAAGAAAAATAAGTCCTTGGAACTTAGATTCAACCTTCACTAAAAGACAAGCAGAGGAATTTTAAGTTGGATTTATTATAAAAAAAATGAGTTTCATATGGAAACTAAAAAAGATATAGTAAATAGAATGTAAATATTAATGCTATGGAATTGCAATGAATTAACTAAGGTCCTACATATATTGAAAGGGTAAACAGAAACTGAGCTCTACTGAACTCATGACTTAATGATTTACTGGATTTAAATAACATACAAGTTCTTTAGCACTACACATTATCTTTTAAAAATTTGCTTGTGTCCAATAATATAGTTCATTACTTGAACTCTCTTGCCAATCCTAAAGTCTTCTGTAACAAATTTATGTCTGGAAAAACTATAACATTGATGATTTTTGTATAGAAATGAGTTAAAATCATATAAAAATAATCAATAATATAGAATATATGAAAATCGTCAATTATATAGTATATAAAAATCATCAGTGATATTGTATATAAGATCATCAATGATATAGTATATAAAAATCATTAATTTTTCTAGACATGAGATTTGTGATAGTAGAATTTAGGACAGGCAAGAGAGCTCAAGTGATAAACTTATTAGATACCGGCTAATTATTAAAAGTCAATGTGTGAATACTAAGGAATTGGTATTTTATTTAAATACAGTAATATCATCAAATAGTTTTAAGCAAAATGATCAGATTTAGATTTTAAAAATATCTTATGGCTGAAGTAAAGATGATGTGCTGGAGGATATTTGGATGGAAGACAAAAAGCCTTTATTAATGGATCCATGTTAATCCTTTGGTTCAGATGATTCAGAATGAAAATCAAAATAAATAATATCTTTTTTAACCTTCTTATACATAAATACTTAATTATGGTGACTGACAGAAAAAGAACAATCAAGAAAGAAGATCCCCAGGTCATATAAGTTAGATTGAAAATAATGTATTTTGTTCAAATAAGAAAGGTAGGAAGGAACCAGTTGTGGTGATGAAAATGGTGGCTCTGTGCATTTGTGGGCCATACAGATCAGAAAGGTGAATGTTCCCGGAGCTCCAGAGAAATCTGGGGGAAGACAAGAGTTGGCTTATCAGCATAGAGGTAGTAGATGAAGACAGGGGATGAAATAACACGCAAAATATATAAAGGGAAATAGAAGTTGAATATGGAATTCTAAGTAATTGGGGGATTAAAAAAATAAAAAAAATTAAAAAATGGCACACAGAAAACAGTGAACCTAGTCACATAGAAAACATTGCTTTCCTCAAAGACAAGAAAGGAGACAGTTTCAAGAAGAAAAGGCAAGATCGTGTAAAATATCAAAAAAAGAGTTCAAATGTAATAAGGACTAAAATGTGTCTATTAGATTAAGCAAAGAATAAGACAGTGATGACCTTTGTGAAAAATTCAAGAAAATGGTAAGGGCAGAGGTTAAATTGTAAGAACCTGAGAAATGGACAGGAGGGAAGACCTCAGTCAAGAATGTTCATCATGAAGAGGAGGAAGGCTGAATGGTAGCTAGAAACGCAAGGTGGTTATAGTGTAGAGCTTGTCGTCTTAGTGAGGTCAGTATCACCCCCGTGGACAAAATTTGTTTTTTCTTTTTTTTTTTTTTTTTTTGAGATGGAGTCTTGCTCAGTCGTCCAGGCTGGAGTGCAGTGGCCCAATCTTGGCTTACTGCAAGCTCCGCCTCCCGGGTTTACGCCATTCTCCTGCCTCAGCCTCCCGAGTAGCTGGGACTACAGGCCCTGGCCACCACACTCGGCTAATTTTTTGCATTTTTAGTAGAGACGGGGTTTCACTATGTTAGCCAGGATGGTCTCCATCTCCCGACCTCATGATCCGCCCGCCTTGGCCTCCCACAGTGCTGGGATTACAGGCGTGAGCCACCGCGCCTGGCTTTGTTGTTTTTCTTTTTTGTTTTTTTTTTTTTTTTTTTTTTTTTTTTTTTTTTTTTTTTTTTTTTTTGTAGATAGGCATGAAAAAAATCTTACTTTTTAATGTACAAAGTATTGAGATACATGTAATATATAAATACACAATGTATATCTGTGATATTAAAATTTCAGGGGATGAAACTAGGAAAAAATCACTAAAAAGTTTCCTTAAAAGGGCGATGTTAATAACTTTTAAATTGTTGAGGGAAACTTATGTAAACTAGCAGTGTTTGCTAAAAAAAAAAAAAGTTAGTATTGAAAGATAGAAGATAAAGAAAACTATTTATAATTAATAAAAAACATAATAAAAAAGCAGAGAATCTAAAGGATACAGATGAAAAGAAAAAGATAAACTTTGCCCAGGCGCAGTGGCTCACGCCTGTAATCCCAGCACTTTGGGAGGCCGAGACGGGCGGATCACGAGGTCAGGAGATGGAGACCGTCCTGGCTAACACAGTGAAACCCATCTCTACTAAAAATCCGAACAACTAGCCGGGCGTGGTGGCGGGCGCCTGTAGTCCCAGCTAAACCCGGGAGACTGAGGCAGGAAAATGGCATGAACTCGGGGGGCGGAGCTTGCAGTGAGCCGAGATCGCGCCACTGCACTCCAGCCTGGGCTACGGAGCGAGACTCCGTCTCAACAAAACAAAACAAAACAAAACAAAACAAAACAAAACAAAACAAACAAAACAAAACCAGATTAACCTTAGATAGTGTCAATGGTTATATTTTATTTGAAAGGGGGAAATAAGAAGGGAAAGGAACACGTATTTCAGAAATCAGAGTGTCCTGTTTGTGACTTGTATCACCATGTTCCAAAGAAATGAAGTCATTTGGGAAGAGAAAAGGATTAAGAGATTAGATAAAATAGATTAAGTTAAGGATTGAAATTATTCTGGGGAGGTGTGCTTCAATCAAAATAGCCTTTGAAAGGGTTTGGCTCTTCTTGAAGGAAGAGGTTCAAAACGTGAAATCTCTCCTGCTGGCCTTGAATAAGCAAACAGCCATTTTGTGAACTATCTGTGAGAGGTAGTCATATGGCAAGGACGTTAAGAGTGGCTTGCAGGTCAAAGATAAGAAAGGAGACAGTTTGAAGAAGAATAGACAAGATCAGCTCTGATCTCGTAGCTCTGATCTTGTATCTAGGAGCTCAGAGCCATTCCTGATAGATATTAGATATTTACCAAGAAAAGGGGAACTCAGTCATAAAACCATAAGGACATAAAATCTTCCAAACATCTGGGATGTGTTTAGCATATTCTTTCCTAGTGGAGTCTCCAGATTATATACTCTCCAGATGAGAGTATATATAAATGCCCTAGTTGAGTCTACAGATTGGGTATGTATGTGTATATACACACACACACACACACACACACCTCCAGAGGAGGGTATATATAATATATGTAATATATTATTACTTATTAATTTTTAATTAAATATTATAAAGTAGTATATAATATAAATATATATAGCATAATATTTAGATATAAATACATAATATAAAAATATATAACATAATATTTATATATAAATATATAACATATTTATATAAATATATAATATAAATATATAACATAATATTTATATATAAATATATAAAATATATAAATATATAACATATTCATATATAAATATATCATATATAAATATATAGCATAATATTTATATATAAACATATAATATATAAATATATAACCTAATATTTATATATAAATATATCATATATAAATATATCACATAATATTTATATATAAATATATCATATATAAATATATAACATAATATTTATATATAAATATATAATATATAAATATATAACATATTTATATATAAATATATATAATATATATTTAATCAGTCAGACTATTATATCTATATAGCTGTATTCTGATTTTCCAGAATATCACTTAGTTACCTAGATGTGAGGATAAAGTATTTCATCTAACTTGCAATTATTCTAGGAAAGGTTGGTGGAAGGAAAAAAGGAGAAAGGATGAGATGACCAAAAAGTTTAAAATATTGGCAAGAGAAAGATTTAGGTAATGGAACAAAAAGAGCCATTATTTTCAATTTATGAGAGTATGACGGTGCAATATTCTCTGTGCCTTAGTGTCTTAATCTACATAATGAATTAATAATAGTAGCGACCACACAGGGTTGTGAATCCTTTTTTTTTTTTTTTTTTTTTGAGACAGAGTCTCCCTCTATTGCCCAGGCTGGAGTGCAATGGCATGACCTCAGCTCACTGCAGCCTCGGCCTCCTGGGTTCAGGAGGTTCACTCCTGGGTTCACTCCTGGGTGATTCCCCTGCCTCAGCCTCCCAAGTAGCTGAGATTACAGGCATGTGCTGCCACATCTAGCTAATTTTATAGTTTTAGCAGAGAAAACGTTTCACCATGTTAGGCTGGTCTCAAACTCCTGACCTCAGGTGATCCACCCACCTCGGCCTCCCAAAATGCTGGGATTACAGCCGTGAGCCACTGCACTTGCCCAAATCCTTTTTTAATATCTATAAACCATTATGGATATAAACCATTTATATAGATATAAACCATAATATCTATAAACAGTGCCTGCCCTGTGTTGGGTAGTAGTAAAAGAAGTTATAGAGTAACAGCATTATAAACTGTAAGATAAAGGAAGATAAGATCAGTGCTCACATTAGAAAATAAAAATCAAGGGGTTACAAGAAAGCAGAAGGTCAAAGAGCAAACAATGTGGTAGGAGTTAAAAAATGAGAGAGATTAAGGAGATAATAGTTAATGTGTAATGTTCGATTTGTAATTGGAAAGAAGAGTACATGTAAGTGAACTTAAAACACACATACAGATGAATACCACATGCACACAAATGCATTTATCAGAAAATGTGTATTTCAAGAAAATGGCATACATCATAAGCATCTACCAACTAGATAACCCAATCTTTCATGAAATATTTATGCAAAAGGGATGAATGGGAAAGGGAAGAATATAATGAATACATAGTTAACAGAATTGGTAGTATTCTAAATAATCAATCTCATAAATAAAAGACATTTCAGCTGTGATAGGGTCTCTGGTAGCATGTTTAGGAATCCTTTTTTAAAATGTATTAATCATGTATGCATTTTGGTTGGTGGATTTGTTATGAACCTAACATAAAGAAATATCTAGGTATGTGGGATAAAGAAAGATGTGAAATATTTTATGGCAGTATTTCTCTGCTTATCCTTATAGAGCCCAATAGAGAAAGAAACATACTCTATTATCATATTTTCAGTGTTTGCTTACAAAGGTGTTTCTCAGTCAAACTCTTGGATTCAGTGAAAGAGAATAGTTTACAAGGCACTGTAAAGAAAGTATGTTTATGTAGTTGCATATATAAACCTATGTCATATGAACCAATGAAGAAAGAAGCATGTTCTAATAATATTAATGATTGCTTAAAAAGCTGTTTATTCGTCAAACTCATCCATTCATTGAGAGAAAACTGTTTATGATGTCTCTTTTTAAAAAGCATACTTACATTGGCTTTTTATTGCTTGATTTCTCAACTTGTCCTCATAAAGCCCAATGAAGAAAGAAATAACATTTCTTCTGATAAGATATTTTCAATGTTTTCTTAACTCTCTCTCTCTCTGTATACACACACACACACACACACACACACACACACACATTCTTATTTATGTATTTATCATTTTTTATTATACTTTAAGTTCTGCAACACACGTGCAGAATGTGCAGGTTTGTTACATAGGTATGCACATGCCATGGTGGTTTGCTGCACCCGTCAACCCATCATCTACATTAGGTATTTCTCCTAATGCTGTCCCTCCCCTTGCCCCCAACCCCTGGCCAGGCCCTGGTGCGTGATATTCACCTCCCTGTGTCCATGTGTTCTCATTGTTCAACTCCCACTTATGAGTGAGAATATGCGGTGTTTGGTTTTCTGTTACTGTGTTAGTTTGCTGAGAATGATGGTTTCCAACTTCATCCATGTCCCTGCAAAGGACACGAACTCATTCTTTTTTATGGCTGCATAGTCTCATTTTCTTTATCCAGTCTAACACTGATGGGCATTTGGGTTGGTTCCAAGTCTTTGCTATTTTGAATAGTGCTGCAGTAAACATACATGTGTGCATGTGTCTTTATAGTAGAACGATTTGTAATCTTTTGGGTGTATACCCAGTAATGGGATGGCTGGTTCAAATGGTTATTTCTAGTTCTAGATCCTTGTGGAATTGTCACACTGTCTTCCACAATGGTTGAACTAATTTACACTCCTACCAAAAGATATTCTTAAACTGAAATAATTATACTTAATTTGTGAAATTCAATACTTTTGTTTCAGGCACTGAAAATCTTTATGAAAGAATAAGGTACTAATGTATGTTTTTTCTCAAAGGGGCCACTTTGCTTCATAGCTCCTCTCACCAAAAAGAGCAACAAATTACTCCACCCTTACAAGTTATCTTGCTTTGTTAAAAACATACCTGGTTGCTCTTCTCAGATACTGTATTGTTACAAATCAAATATCTGTGGCAACCTTGTCTCACACAGACCTACTGAAGCCATTTTTCTAACAGCATGTGCTCACTTCCTGTTTCTGTGCCACAATTATTCCAGTATTTAAAACTATTTCATTGTTGTTAAATCTATTATGATACTCAGTGATCAGTTTTTTGTTTTTGTTTTTGTTTTTCAGAATCTCTGTCTCCCAGGCTGGAGTATATTGGCTCGATCTTGGCTACTGCAACCTCTGCCTCCCAGGTTCAAGGCATTCTCCTGCCTCAGCCTCCCAAGCAGCTGTGATTACAGGTGTGCACCACCATGCTAGGCTAATTTTTGTGTTTTTAGTAGAGACAGGGTTCCACCATGTTTGCTAGGTTGGTCTCAAATTCCTGACCTCAAGTGATCTGCCCACCTCAGCCTCCCAAAGTGCTGGGATTACAGGCGTGAGCTACTGTACTCAGATGATAAGTGATTTTTGATGTTAAGACTATAATTGTTCTGAGATGCCATGAACTGTGCCCATGGAAGATGACAAACTTTATTGATAAATATTGTGTGCTCTGACTGCTCTACTGACTGGCTGTTTCTGTCTCTCTCCCTCTCCTTGAGCCTCCCTATTCCCTGAGACACAACAATATTGAAATTATGCCAAGTAGTAACTCCACAATGACCTCTAAGTAGTCAAGTGAAAGAAAATAAATTACAATTCTCTCACTTTAAATCAAAAGCTAGAAATGTTTAAGCTTAGTGAGGAAGGCATGTCAAAGACTGAGATAGGGCTGGGCACTCTGGCTCATGCCTGTAATCCCAGCACTTTGGGAGGCCAAAAAGGGCCAATCCTTGAGCTCAGGAGTTCGAGACAGGTCTGGGTAACATGACAAAACCCCCATACCCACAAAAAAATTAGCTGGTCTTGGTAGTGTATGACTCTAATCCCAGCTACTCAGGAGGCTGAGGCAGGAGAATCTCTTGAGCCTAGGAGGTGGAATTTACCTAGGAGGATCTCAGTTGCTTATGGAGAGATTGTGCCATTGCACTCCAGCTTGGGTGACTGAGCAAGACTGTCTCAAAACAAAACAAACAAACAAACAAAGATGAGATAGAATGAAAGCTAGGCTTCTTGAACCAAACCATTAGTCAAGTTGTGAATGCAAAAGAAAAGTTTTTGAAGGAAATTAAAAGTAATACTCTATTGAACTCATGAATGATAAGAAAGTGAAATATCCTTATTACTGATATGGAGAATGTTCTAGTGGTCTAGATAGATCAAACCAGACACAACATTCCCTTAAGCATTAAGCCTAATCTAGAGCAAAGTCCTAACTGTCTTCAATTGTCTTAAGGCAGAGAGAGAGTTGAGGAAGCTGCAGGAGAGAAATTTGAAGCCAGCAGAGGTAGGTTCATGAGATTTATGGGAAAAAAGCCATCTGTGTAACATAAAAGTGCAATGTAAAGCAGTAAATGCTGATGTAGAAGCTCCAAAATGTATCCAGAAGATCTAGCTAAGATTATTGATGAAAATAAATACATAAAACAACAGATTTTTTGTGGAGATAAATAGACTTATATTGGAACAAGATGCCATCTGGGGCTTCATAACTAGAGAAGAAAAGTCAATGCTTGGCCTTCAGAGCTTCAAAAGACAGACTGATGCTCTTGTTAGGTGCTAATGCAGCTGTTGACTTTAGGATGAGGCCAGTGTGTATTTACCATTCAGAAAATCCTAGGGCCCTTAAGAATTTTGCTAATTCCGCTCTGCTTGTGCTCTAAATGGAATAAAAAGCCTGTATGATGGCACATGTGTTTACAGCATAGTTTACTAAATTTTTTAAACCCACTCTTGAGACCTATTGCTCAGAAAAAAAGAGAATGTTTTCAAAATGTTATTGCTCCATTGGCAATGTACCTGTTCATTCACCCAAGAGCTCTAATGGAGATGTATTGAGAGATTAATGCTGTTTTCATGCCTGCTAACACAACATCCACTCTACAGTTCATGGATCAAGAAGGAATTTTGACTTTCAAGTCTTGTTATTTAAGAAATAAATTTCACAAGGCTATAGCTGCCATAGATAGTGGTTCCTGTGATGGATCTTGGCAAAGTGAATTAAATACCTCTAGATGCCATTAAGGTCACGTGTGATTCATGGGAGGAGTTCAAAATAACATTAACAAGAGTTTGGAAGGCGTTTATTCCAAACCGCATGGATTACTTTGAGAAGTTCGAGACTTTTATGGAAGAAGTAACTGCAGATGTGGTGCAAAAAGCAAGAGAACTAGAATTAGAAGTGAAGCCTGATGATATAAATGAAGTGTCTTTTTGTGGATGAGGAAATAATAATTTTTTGAGACAGAATCTACTCCTAGTGAAGAGGCTGTAAGTATTGTTAAAATTACAACATATAATTTAGAAGATTATAGAAACAGTTGATAAACAACAGCAGGGTTTGCGAGAATTTACTCTAATTTTCAAAGAAGTTATGTTGTGGCTAAAATACTATCAACCAGCATTGCATGATACAGATAAATCTTTCATAAAAGAAAAAACTAATTGATGGAGCAAACTTCATAGTTTTCTTAATTTAAAAAAAAATTGATACAGCAACCCCTATCAGCAATCATCACCCCAATCAGTCAGCAACCATCAATATCAAGACTTTGTACCAGCAAAAAAATTAGGACTAGTTGAAGCCTCAGATGATTGTTAGCGATTTTTTAGCAGTAAAGTATGTTTTTTAAACTATGATATGTACTTCTTATAGATATCATGCTATTGTGCACTTAATAGACTATATTACAGTGTGACTATCACTTTTATATACTGATAATCCCCTACAATTTATTTGACTCACTTTATTGCACCATTTACTCTTTTTGGGTGACCTGGATCTGACTTGTAATATCTCCAAGGAATGACTGTAATTGCTGTAACCAATTGAATATGGTACAAACTACTCTGTAGCAATTCTGAAACCAGGCCTCAGAGCACTGTGCAATTTTGACTGTTTATATTATTTAAATTCTGTGACTGCTTTGTGCAAAAGTGCTACATGATGACAAAAATAAGACCCAGAGCCCACTTGTGCACTGTTCCATAACTTACCAACTGCATGACATGCAAGTAATGCCACCTTGAATCATCCAAGTATCCGTCAACTCACCAGCTAACCACATTCCATGAAGGAGCCAAGCAAAAATTAGCTGGGTTGACCTAGACTAGACCATCTACCTAGCCAATAAAACATGGTGAGCTAAATAAACATTTGTTACCTTAGGCCTCTAAGTTTTGAAATGATATGCACATAACAATGCAATGAGAAAAAAACTCTTAATATTTTGATTACATACTCAGTACAAATCACTGAAATAATAACTGTGTCTAACCATAGAAACAAAATAAAGACAATGACAATTTTTCTTAGACTGCATTAATTGAAATAGACTTTCCAAAACAATGATGATAATTACTCTTGGTTGCATTTTTATGGCCACATTACAGACATAAATTACTATTCACTTCAAGTGCAACATTTTTTAGAAATGTTAATTTGCTACTGCATATGCAAAAGAAGGTAGCCAGGATTATACACAGGAGACACCATGATTCATTTCTTCTACAGCCTGGAGACAAAAAACCCAAGAGAAAACTAAAGACCATCTCCAAATACCTTGGATTTAATATGTCATGGAGAATAGAATTTATATTGTGTACCATTCTCAATTGCAGAAAACAGATCAGGACATGTATGTTTAGGGGTTAATAATCATAAGTTTAATCTAAAACAGAAACATTCTGATGATTAAAATTCAAAAAGGTATTTTGATGGGAATTGCATTGAATTTGTAGACTGCTTTTGGCAGTATAGTCATTTTTACAATATTGATTCTACCCATCCATGAGCATGGGATGAGTTTACATTGGTTTGTGTCATCTATGATTTCTTTCAGCACTATTTTGTAGTTTTCCTTGTAGAGGTCTTTCACCTCCCTAGTTAGGTATATTCCTAAGTATTCTATTTTATTTTATTATTTTGTAGCTATTATAAAAGGGGTTGAGTTCTTGATTTTAATCTCAGCTTGGTTGCTATTGGTATATAGTGGAGCTACTGATTTGTGAACATTAATATTGTATCTTGAATCTTTGCTGAATTCATTTATCAGTTCTAAGAGCTTTTTGGGTCTTTAGGGTTTTCTAGGTATAAGATCATATCATCAACTAACAGTGATAATTTGACTTCCTCTTTATTGATTTGGATACCCTTTTATTCTTTTTCTTGTCTGATTGCTCTGGCTAGGACTTCCATTACTAAGTTAAATAGAAATAGTGAAAGTGGGAATCTTGTCTTGTTCCAGTTCTCAGGGAGAATGCTTTCAACTTTTCCACATTCAGTGTAATGTTAGCTGTGAGTTTGTTATAGATAGCTTTTATTATGTTAAGGTATGTCCCTTCTATGCAAGTTTTACTGAGGGTTTTAATCATAAAGGGATGCTGGATTTTGTAAAATGCTTTTTCTTCATCTATTGAGATTATTATGCGATTTTTATTTTTATTTCTGTTTATGAGGTGTATCACATTCATTGACTAAGGTGTGTCAAACCATCCCTGCATTCCCAGTATGAAACCTACTTGATTATGGTGGATTATCAATTTGATATGCTGTTGAATTCAGTGAACTAGCACTTTGTTAAGGATTTTTGCATCTATGTTCATCAGAGATATTGGTCTGTAGTTTGTTGTTGTTGTTATGTCCTTCTCTGGGTTTGATATTAGGGTGATAATGGTTTTATAGAATGATTTAGAGAGGATTTTCTCTTACTGTGGAATAGTGTCAGTAGGATCGGTACCAATTCTTCTCTGAATGTCTGATAGAATTCAGCTCTGAATCCATCTGGTCCTGGACTATTTTTTGTCTGCAATTTTTTTTTTAATTACCACTTCAATCTTGCTGCTTGTTATTGGTCTATTAAGTGTTTCTTTTTCTCCCTGGTTTAATCTAAGAGGGTTGCATATTTCCAGGAATTTATCCATCTTCTGTAGGTTTTCCAGCTATGCACACAAGGTGTGTTCATCATATCCTTGGATGATCTTTTGTATTTCTGTGGTATTGGTTGTAATATCTCCTGTTTTGTTTCTAATTAAGTTTATTTGAATCTTCTCTCTTCTTTTCTTGGTTAACCTCAATAATGGTCTATCAATTTTATTTATTTTTTCAAAGAACCAGCTTTTTCTTTCATTTTTCTTTTGTATTGTTTTTGTTATTGTTGTTGTTTCAGTTTCTTTTAATTCTGCTCTGATCTATGTTATTTCTTTTCTTCTTCTGTGTTTGGGTTTAGTTTGTTCTTGTTTTTCTAGTTCCTGGATGTGTGACCTTAAATTGTCTATTTGTGCTCTTTCAGACTTTTTTATGTAGGCATTTAAGGCTGTAACTTTCCTCTTAGTGCTGCTTTTACTCTATCCCAGAAGTTTTGATAGGTTGTGTCACTATTATTGTTCAGCTCAAAGAATTTTTAAATTTCAATCTTGATTTCATTGTTGACCCAATGATCATTCAGGAGCAGGTTATTTAATTTCCATGTGTTTGCATGATTTTGATGGTTCCTTTAGGAGATAATTTCCAATTTTATTCCACTGTGGTCTGAGAGAGTACTTGATATAATTTGTTTTTTAAATTTATTGAGGCTTGTTTTGGGGCCTAGCATATGGTCTATCTTTGAGAATGTTCCATATGCTGATGTATAGAATACATATTCTATAGTACTTGAGCAGAATGTCACCATAGTTTTTCAAAGAACTAGAAAAACAATGCCAAAATTCTTACGGAACCAAAAAAAAAAAAAAAAGAAAAAAGAAAAAGGCCTACATAGCTAAAGCAAGACTAAACAGAAGAGCAAATCTGGAGGCATCATATTACCCAACTTCAAACTGTACTATAAGGTTACAGTCACCAAAACAGCATGGTACTGATATAAAAATAGGCACATAGACCAATGGAAAATAATAGAGTACCCAGAAATAAAACCAAATACTTACAGCCAATTGATCTTCACCAAAGCAAACAAAAACATAAAGTGTAGAAAAGACACCCTATTTGACAAATGGTGCTGGGATAATTGGCAAGCCACATGTAGAAGAATGAAACTGTATCCTCATCTGTCACCTTACACAAAAGTCAAATAAAGATAGATCAAAGACTTAAATCTAATATCTGAAGCTATAAAAATTCTAGAAGATAACATTAAAAAAAAACCCTTTTAGACATTGGTTCAGGAAAAGACTTCATGAACAAGAACCCCCAAAAAGCAAATGCAACATAAACAAAGATAAATATGTAGGACTTAGTTAACCTAAAAAGTGTCTTCACAGCAAAATGAATAATCAGCAGAGTTAACAGACAACCCACAGAGCAGGAGAAAATCTTCACAGTCTATACATCCAACAAAGAATACTAAGAATCTACAAGGAACTCAAATAAATCAGCAAGAAAAAAAGAAAATCAAAAAACGAACAATCTCATCAAGAAGTGGGCTAAGAACGTGAATAGGCAATTCTCAAAAGAAGATATACAAACGGCCAACAAACATATGAATAAAATGCTCAACATCACTAATGATCAGGGGAATGTAAATCAAAACCACAATGTGATAACACTTTACTCCTGCAAAAATAGCCATAATTAAAAAATCAAAAAATAATAGATATTGGCATGTATATGCTGAAAATGGGACGTTTTTACACGGATGGTGGGAATGTATACATGTATATACTGTGGAATACTACTCAGCCATAAAAAGGAATGAAATAATGACATACTCAGCAACCTGGATGGAACTGGAGACCATTATTCTAAATGAAGTAACTCAGGAATGGAAAACCAAACGTTGTATGTTCTCACTCAAAAGTGGGAGCTAAGCTATGAAGATGCAAAGTCATGAGAATGATACAATGACTTTGGGGACTCAGGGAAATGGGGGAAGGAGGTGAGGTATAAAAGACTATTCATTGGGTATGGTGTACACTTATCAGGTGATAGGTGAACCAAAATCTCTGAAATCACCGCTGAAGAACTTATTCATGTGACCAAACACCACCTGTGGGGTATGTGTTTCTCATTGGCCACAGAATCCACAAAACACTCAACCATCAAATAAGTTGAGAGGCAAACACCAAGAACCTATAGAAATAACAAAAAAAGAAAAGAAAAGCTGTCAACCAAGACTTTTCTACCAGAATGTTACAACTGCTGAATGATGAAATTATATGAGAATAAAATTTTAAATTTTAATAAAATAAAGTAGACTAGTTGTTGCCTAGGGCTGATGGGTGGTGGTGGTAAGGATGGGGAAAAGTCTGAAAGGGATGACTGCCAAAAAATACAGGGTTTCCCTTTGGCGTGATGAAAATATTCTAGGATTGCATTTGCACAACTCTGTGAATATACTAAAAGTCGTTAAATTGTATACTGTAAACAGGTAAATGCAATATTCAAAAGGGAATGAGCTGCACTCACTGAAAGAGGCCTCCCTCACAGAAATTCAGACCTCAGGTATGAATTGAACTGTCAAATTCCTTCCAATGCAGATGTTATGTCATATAAGCTTGCTAAAATAAGGGAGAGAATGGGTTGTCTTTAAGTTTGATCACATTGTTATTCAAGGGAAATTCCATCTTCAAAGCTGGAAAATATGGTAGTTTAAGGATAGGAGGATATAGAATACTGAGGGTAAAGGAAGAAATGGAAAATGTCAAAAGTCATATTTCTTTATTTTCTTTTCTGCTCATTTGACAAGTAGCAGTTAAGTTTGCCTGGTGACATCCTACGATCAGCTACTTTTGGGTGTGCATTTCTTATCAGTCACAGAACGTACATCCCAACACTCAAACATCAAATAAGTTGGGAGGCAAACACCAAATACTTAGTGAATAGGGCAAAGGAGTTCATAATCAAATGCTTAGTTTTGCATCCTGGGTTATGAACATCATTAGAAGACCTCAGTAAAAAATAAAAAGATATAGTGGCAGCATTAAGGAAAATTTTTTAATAAACTGGGCCTTGAGTTTAGCCTTTACAGGATAAAAAAGAGGCATATTCATATTCAATTTTCTAATAGTTATATCTATTTACCAAGCATGTAATAACAATAGATAATATTTTGTGGCCTAAGTACCAAAACTCTGCTAGTTTTATGTGTTTATTATCTTGTCTTTAAACTCACAACAAGCCTATTATATATGAGTCCATATTTCTCCCATTTTAGAGGTGAGGAATGTGAGAGAATATAAAGGTTATGTAGTTTACCTAACATTGCACAGCTAGAAATGGCAGATTCAACAGTCAATCTCATCTAATAAGATTTCAAATCCCAGGTATTTAAATAGAGTATCACTGTCTCAGTGCAGAAACTTTAAAAGGCACTGAACTAAGGCTTAGTGGAAGACAGAGCTGATTTTTTCCCAACTGAAGCTCTAAAGACTACCATAGCGGGAGAAAGACTGATAAGAAATAAACAAAATATAACTGACGAAAGCGTGATAAATTTTAAATTTATATACAAACGAAATACTATGGGAACACAGTAGCAGGTGAGATTAGTTTAGCTGATGAGATTGGGGACAACTTCATGGAGGAGGTAATATTTAATTTTGACTTTGAAGAAGAGGTACAATTTTGAGCATTTTTATCACTCTAATACTTTGGTATAGACAGATGATGCTTTGCTGCCAGGGGTTGATGCAAAAACTCCAGTGGGAATGAAGAGAGAAGTTTTCTCCTTCATAAAACAAAGCATGCTCTGCCACCAGAAAAGAAAAACCAGACACACAATTCTTTACATGCCTGTGGATATCTTTCACTAAAAGATCATTTTGTTTCACACATGCTGCACCACATTAAAGTATATCTCACATGCAACTTTCTTTTAATTGAGTGATTTTGACATAGTGCAATGCTTCCCTGTGGATTAATAAAATTAATGTTGTAAGAGTATAGTTATGTGCTTCATTGAGTCCTTATAAAATAACCTATAGAAGAAATTAGACTAACATTATTTTGAGCTAAGGGAACATTTTGCAATGACACTGGAAAAGCAATTAAAAAAAAAAACACACAATTTTTAAATCAACCTGCTAAATTATCTTCTTTGGTTTGTCTCTTCCTTCTCAGCCCTGGACTTGGGTTCCACATCTTAGAATCACTTAAGAAAGCAAGCCCTTAATCTGCTCTCAAACTAGACTCCTACTGCCCCATCTAGTCAATTTGAGTTAGAGCTTTCATGGTAGAAAACATTGCCAGAATCAGCCTGTGATGTCTACCTTGTAATTCAGTCTCCCGTGAAACTTTCAGGACCTTTGGGGTCAGCTGTTTTATGTGCCACTGGCCTCACACACATCCCAAAAGTGCACCATGCCGCCCACAAAATTGACATCTCTGACAGAATGCCTCATGCTCAGTGACGCCTCCTTTATAGAGATATCCCTATGGAAAAAGATCAAAAGGTAGGTGGGGACAGAAGAGGTAAAAATAAAACAAACATGGATAAAAGATACAACTGATTAATGAAAGGTTGTGAATTCTATGCTAGAAAATAATGAACTTTATGAAGCAAATAATTTGAATTTCTTGAAGCTTGGCGTCAGTGCCATGATATGGTACTATGTTTTGACCCCATCAAGAGGGGGAGCTAATGAAGGAAGGTAAATCCACTGCGAAAATTGCATTGATGCAAATACGTGGTGACAAAGGCCATAAGTAGAAGCTGAAGTGGGAATTAATCAAGAGGGTGGATGAGAAAGGAGCTGCAGACACAGCACAAACAGAAAATTACACCATACCTTAGGGATGGGTTAGTAGCAGAAGGGAGTGTAAAATGTTCAGCCTGGGAGGCTGACAAGTTTAATTTACTCAAGAAAGTCTTAGTATCTAAAAACATGCTTTTCTCAGAAAGAGGCAATTGAATATAGAAACAAAAGCTACAATCATACCATTGTGCAGCTCACAGTTGATCATGAAATGTCTGTAGTTAGAACAATTAAAACGATTAATGATGATAAGTGAGGGAACTTCAACAAATAGTTTTCCTGCTTATAGGTAGAGGCCATGATATGAAAGTATGGTATTCAGGAAATTTTAAACAAATACGTGACTATTAAGTGAGCTTTAAAAAGATAAATGTGCATGCCTTTTCTAGACATAGTTGGATGGGGAAGGGATATTTTTGGAAAAAGGACAAATAAATTTAAATATAGACAGATGAAAAAACCCTCAACCTATAATGCTGTAACAAATGCCTAGAAGTTAGAGTTTAGTGGAGAAAGGAGGAAGAAAAGAGTAAAATATTAGGTGGTCAGAGAGCTTTTCATGAAAGACTTACGTGGTTATTGCTTTGAGTCAATGGAGAAACATTAAAGGATTTTTAATCAGGGAAGTTCAAGGACCAGATTTGTATTTCAAAAAGCTCTGTGATAGCATCATGGAGAACTGATCTTGTGTTGATCAGACTGGAAACAGAAGAATAGGGAAATTTTGCTGTGAAAGAGAGGAGGGATAGTGGGGAACTTTGTTAATGGAGGGTAAGGCCAAAGGGAATAGAGATAAGAAAACAGGTTGAAAATGGTTTATTAAGGGAATAAAATCAAGATTATATGATGAATAAAGACATGTGCTGAAATTTTACTTCTTCAAAAAGACCTTCCCTATTAAAGCTCACTAAATAGCCACCTATGGCAAAAGTATCTGCCTACCCCACATCTTTTCCCCATGCCTTCTTAATTACACAATGCAATCTAATTTGGACTAAGGATGAAAAAAGACGATATCTCTTGCAGCATGATGTATTAAATTAGAGTTACATGAGGTTGTTTTGTGGAGTCTCCAGGAATATTGTTAAACCATGTTAATCTCTTTGATAGCAGCCTGTGTTTTTTTTTTTTTTTTTCTCTTCCGTGCTTTATGTTTTCTGCTGACTGGAACTTAGACTCAATAGTTGAAATCTCAGCAGACTTCATGAACTGAGATGTGACCTTGAGTTGAAAGCCTTACACAAGGGTTATAGAGGAAAGTAACTCGTGGGTCCCTGAAGAAATTGATGCCACCATACAAGCTGTGGAATGCCTAAAAATAAATTTTCTTTGCAATGACAGAAACTTAAATTTTACTATTATCACTATTATTTTAGGTTTTCTGTTTCATGCAGCCAACTCTAATCATAAATGATAAAACCTCCAATCATAATTAATATTCTTTGTACTGCTGACTATCTAAAATCACATATTTTATTTTTATGCATTCATTGTGAACTCCTGCCCAGTGGATTATAAATGATATGAGGGAAGAGTTATGGTTTGTCTTGTTTGTCATTCTACCTTTAGCACCTAGAAGAGGGTCTAGCATAAATTGAGTGGCCAGTAAATATTCTTTGTATAACTGAATGAATGGATGAAGTGGGCAGGGGACATAGAAGAGTCAAAGATATCAAATACTTGTTTCTAGCTTTGGAGGCTACCCAGATGACATTAACATTTTTCACAATGGAAAAAACAAACAAACAGTGGGTCTGAGGGTAGAATGAGTTCCATTTTTATCACCTTGCACCTGAGGTATATATTTTACAGCCAGGTTGAATCATACAGTTAGAAAGTTAGGTACATGGACTTAGAGCTCAAAAGACCGTTCTGCGCTTGGAAATAACTGTATTGTTAAGCGTAAGAATACAGATTATATTATAATTTAAAGTTCAGGGAAGTCATGAGGTTGTAATGTTAAGCATGAGAATGCAGATGATATTATAATTTAAATTTCAGGGAAGTCATGGACAGAGCAAAGCATTGAGAGCAGAGCTAGAGAAACAAACAGTATGTTCAATAGAAAAGGTGTTAGAAAGGTAGGAAAATATTTCTGAGGACTCTGTTCTGAGGACTCTGTTCTGAACAGAGTCCTCAGAAATAATACCACACATCTACAGACATCTGATCTTTGACAAACCTGAGAGAAACAAGAAATGGGGAAAGGATTCCCTATTTAATAAATGGTGCTGGGAAAATTGGCTAGCCATAAGTAGAAAGCTGAAACTGGATCCTTTCCTTACTCCTTATACGAAAATTAATTCAAGATGGATTAGAGACTTAAATGTTAGACCTAATACCATAAAAACCCTAGAGGAAAACCTAGGTAGTACCATTCAGGACATAGGCATGGGCAAAGACTTCATGTCTAAAACACCAAAAGCAACGGCAGCAAAAGCCAAAATTGACAAATGGGATCTAATTAAATTAAAAAGCTTCTGCACAGCAAAAGAAACTACCATCAGAGTAAACAGGCAACCTACAGAATGGGAGAAAATTTTTGCAATCCACTCATCTGACAAAGGGCTAATATCCAGAACCTACAAAGAACTCAAACAAATTTACAAGAAAAAAACAAACAACCCCATCAAAAAGTGGGCAAAGGATATGAACAGACATTTCTCAAAAGAAGACATTCATACAGCCAACAGACACATGAAAAAATGCTCATCATCACTGGCCATCAGAGAAATGCAAATTAAAACCACAATGAGATACCATCTCACACCAGTTAGAATGGCGATCATTAAAAAGTCAGGAAACAACAGGTGCTGGAGAGGATGTGGAGAAATAGGAACACTTTTACACTGTTGGTGGGATTGTAAATTAGTTCAACCATTATGGAAAACAGTATGGCGATTCCTCAAGGATCTAGAACTAGATGTACCATAGGACCCACCCATCCCATTACTGGGTATATACCCAAAGGATTATAAATTATGCTGCTATAAAGACACATGCACACGTATGTTTATTGCAGCACTATTCACAATAGCAAAGACTTGGAATCAACCCAAATATCCATCAGTGACAGACTGGATTAAGAAAATGTGGCACATATACACCATGGAATACTATGCAGCCATAAAAAAGGATGAGTTTGTGTCCTTTGTAGGGACATGGATGCAGCTGGAAACCATCATTCTTAGCAAACTATCCCAAGAACAGAAAACCAAACACCGCATGTTCTCACTCATAGGTGGGAACTGAACAATGAGATCACTTGGACTCAGGAGGGGGACATCACACACCGGGGCCTATCATGAGGAGGGGGGAGGGGGGAGGGGGGAGGGAATGCATTGGGAGTTATACCTGATGTAAATGACGAGTTGATGGGTGCTGACGAGTTGATGGGTGCAGCACAGCAACATGGCACAAGTATACATATGTAACAAACCTGCACGTTATGCACATGTACCCTAGAACTTAAAGTATAATAATAATAAAAAATAAATAAAATAAATAAATAAAAATTAAAAAAAATATGTTAAAATTTAAAAATTTTAACCTAATATAAGCCATTTTATTTAATTCAGGTTTGCCTGCAAACAAATTTGGTCAAACTAATTGAGGTTAGGTCATATTTCCTCTTAAGAATATTTTATAATAAGCTCATAAACTTTCTGCAATTGTTTCTAGTCCCAAATCACAACTTTTCTGTTTTCAAGCATAATCCAGTGCAAAAGTCTGTATGCATGGTATATGTATTTGTTTTCTATTATTATTAAATTACTACTATATTTAGTGGCTTAAAAAAACAAATAAAAAAAAAAGAAAGGTAGTAAAATAAAGGCAGACACATCTTGTCAGTGGAGCAGGTGAGAGAAGAAAGGATGGCAAACAGAGTCAAATACTAGACTAGTAATTAGATAATAATATCCAACTAGAAGATATTTGTAAATATTGGGAGAAACAGTAGCTTTGGTGAAGTGAAAAGAGGAAATTACATGGAAACAAAATTGAGGTATTGAATGTAGAGCACCCACTCATTAAACTGTATCAGGAAAGCAATGAGAAATATAGCAGTATTGAGAGAGGACCATGGGACTAAGGAGGAGATGTTTGTTTATTTTAAATAAGATACTTGATATATCTTTATCTAATAAACAACCAAGATCAATAAAAAGAAAAAATATACAAAAACACAGGAAGAACTAGAAATTGTTTATAGAGTAAAATCTGTCCAGACCCAGAAAAGTGTATCTTTGGAGTATTTTGTACTAAAGATATGATATAATGTAAAAATGTTAAGGAACGTTATTTATTACAACTTTGATTCACATATATAAAAATATTTGAAAGGCATGATCTCTTGGTGCATCTTTTCTTCCTCCCCCCAAAAATTGGCCTTCCTTTGAAAAACATGAGAGATACTATTATATAAATATTTGGGGTCATATATTTGTTCTTACACCCAAGGAAGATGCTTTATTTTTTCTATAGATATCAAAATTTAAAATGAAATGAAAAGGCAAGGGGCTAGAAATATGTGAACTTCAATTAGGATTTAGATAAAGACTGTACGATATAATGTAGCAGAATATTAATTGAATTGACGATGGTATTGATTGCTTTTCTGGATGTTTTAAGGCTTCTATTAGGAAAGTCAATCTGCATGTCCTTACACATCAATTCAGACTATAATAGAGATGAAGTTTTGACTGGGTTGATTTTTAACCTGACTAACTCTGTCAGATCATGGGAACTTAGGTAGAACTTAGGATATTGACTAGATGATTCAGAAAATAAACTCTAAAATAAATCATTAGAAATTCAGAAGATGAAAGAAAGTGATGAGATAATTTTCAGAAGATGAAAGCAAGTGATAAGATAATTTTTTAAAAAGTTCCAATTTCAATTTATTGTAGGTAAGCAATGCAAGTCTAGTTATTAAAAAAAAAAAAAAGATGAAACATTTAATGACCACTTCTTATTTTGTAAATGAATATATTGGTCTATGCCATCTCAAATATTTCCTCTAGTCCTATTTTCCTGTCATAATTTTACCAACAAAGATAGTTCCCCAAAAGATGAATGTTTTTCCTCTTGGATGTTGCAAAGCCAACACCTGAAGTTGAAAGTGAGTGCCAATCAGTGCAGGCTTTATTTGATGGCCATGGAATTGAGAAGCAGGAGGAGTATGGCTCATAAATCATATTCTCAGTGAATGAAGGGTAAGGGGTTTAGAAACAGGATTTCTCCAATAAAGGGGTTGGACATTAAAAGTGAGGGAAGGAAAATTTGTGTTTTTTCCAGAAATGGAAAAATTCAAAGTGAAATGGGAGTACTCCTCCTTTTTGTTCTTTTCTTGCTCTTTCAGTCATTGTAATGGCAATTGTCAACTGTCATGGCACTGGTGGGAGTAACATTTAACATGATAATGAGAAGTCAGAAGTATTTTTGAAGTCATTTGGTCAGCTATCTTGGTTCCAATCAGTCTCACCTGGTCTGATTACAAAGGGAACTCTTTATTACAGGCATCCTGTTTCTTAACGAAAAGCAGAGTTAGGACAGAGTAGAACTTCAGCTATGTCATGTAGGCATTACATCAGGTAACACAGGGAACAATAAATGCCAAATTTCTGTCCAATTTATTCTTTTTTGGGGGGTCTACCACTGTTGCTACTGTGGTATTATTTTATTTATTTGATTTATCTGAAAAAAATTTATTTGTTCTTGCCTAGTTGGCTACATTTTTATAAATATTTAATTTGTTTTTTTCATAAAAATCTTCACTAGAAATAACTTGGTTTTTATTTATGTGAAATCATCTTTGATTCAAATTCACAGGATAGACGCTTAATAGGAAACATCTTTCACCTTCCATTTGCTGGGTTTGTTCGTACAAAACCAGTATTTCATATCCAATAATTTGATAAATGTAGCACTAGATGACACAGCAGTTCTTTTATGTAATATATAGCAAAAATATTGCTAATAGAGATATCCTCACCCTGGCAGTGAAGCGTTTCCATTGGAAAACTACTTTTGAGTCACAAAGACATGAGTTTAAACACTTACTTGTCCACTTGCTGTTCTGTGATCTAGGGCATTACGTTTAAAGCTCTAAGCCTGGTTTATAGAATCTGAAAGATGAGGATAATGCTATCTATCACGAAATTGTTGTGAGCATTAAATAATGGATCTCTACAACACAGTTACTTTTTGCCTGGATCACAAAAAGTGCTTAGTTAGACAGGAGCTATGCTAAGACAATGCAGCAGAGTTGTTCAGCATTTAGGTTTAGGAGTTAGACAATGGAACCTTGAATATCAGCTCTACTCTATAAAAGTATGAAGTGTGACAAGTTAAAAAAACTCTTTGAGCCTCAGTTTTTTTTCATATTCTACAATGGTATTTTTTATACCATAAAGTTATTTTGGAAACTAAGTTAGATAACATATGGAAAGCATCCACTTTTTAGTGGATGGCTAGTCACAGTAAATATCAGACATCATAGACACATGTAGGGTGCATATGTGTGTTTATGTTTCTGTGTTTGTATGGGTAAATGCAAAACTTGGTTTTGAAGTAATATGCATTGTACAATCACACATATATATAATATATACACATACATTCAATATATATTTATACATATATATGATATGTATCTACATAAAATGTGGAAGCATTAACTTTTATTATCAACAAGTTACTATGCATTCAGACCAACAGTTAACTACGCTTTTTTATTTGTAAATCAGGTGATTTTTTTTTCTTTTTGCTTATGTATATTATACACATTTTCTAAATGACTGAATTATTTGTATAATAATTTACAAGTGCTAGCTCTATTTGCATGAAAGTCAAACTAATGTAGATATTTTGCTTAAAACAAACATGATAAATAAGTGTATTCAAAACAAATAAGACAGGTCCAATGATGAGAACAACAATTTCAGGTGTGAAAAATGAAAAGCATGGAAGTGACTACAGTTGTTCAACAATGTCTGGGTGTTTTCTTTCCTCTGGAGCCAAAACTAAATGACATTTTCCAGCTTTTTATT
Source organism: Theropithecus gelada (assembly GCF_003255815.1). Taxonomy (NCBI): domain Eukaryota; kingdom Metazoa; phylum Chordata; class Mammalia; order Primates; family Cercopithecidae; genus Theropithecus; species Theropithecus gelada. Next base: position 31,970,865 of record NC_037672.1, read on the forward strand.
TATTTATTTATTTTGAGACAGAGTCTCGGTGTGTCGCCCAGGCTGGAGTGCAGTGGCGGGATCTCGGCTCCCTGCAAGCTCCACCTCCTGAGTTCACGCCATTCTCCTGCCTCAGCCTCCCGAGTAGCTGGGACTACAGGCGCCCGCCACCACATCTGAGTAATTTTTTAAATTTTTTTTTTTTTTTTTTGTATTTTTAGTAGAGACGGGGTTTCACTGTGTTAGCTAACATGGTCTCGATCTCCTGACCTCGTGATCTGCCAGCCGCGGCCTCCCAAAGGGCTGGGATTACAAGCGTGAGCCATGCGCCCTGCTGATATTTTCCAGCTTTTCTTACTGAGAGTCGAACCATTTATCTTAGACCTGACCCACAAGATGTGAATGGAAGTGGTATGTGCTATCAATAGGCATGAAAACTAAAAATATCCTATGAAATCTGTTCACATTTTACACTCCCACTTTTCAGTTGACTTGTGAGGATAAGCTAAAAGTTGAAAGAAATCTGGACCCCTGAATGTAAGTGCTGAGTGAAAGCTTGTGCCTTGGCTTTGCTTATATCATGAATATACAGCCAACTACTATATCATGCAAAAGTTAGAGTGAAATAAATACACCTTTAGGCAAATATGAAATTGTGTAGCACATTATACTTTTCCTGTGGCTAAAAATGCTACAGAACATATTATAAAAGGAACTAAATTGAAAACAAATCACAACAGAGACAAATAAATTGGTAAATGGATATGTAAATATGAGCATGCCTTATGATACATAGTCTCATTAAAATATCATTTTTAGAGTTTAGAGTCTATAGAACAAGATAAAATTGTTTTGGCATTTAAATAAATAATTTTAAACAAACTGAAAAATATTCATTGATCATCGATCACAAATCATTAGGAGATCATTGATTAAACATTGCTTCATATTATGTATCAATAACCACCTATGTATAACCTTGAAAATAAATCATATAAATTGTTACTCTTAGAACTTATCTACAGAATATCTATTATGAGTCAAATTTTGTTCTAGTTACTGGTGAGTCTATAAATTTATGTTCTATGATAACTAAGTCATTTAGATTTTTAAATATCCTCTGCATCTATAGATTGTGAAGAATTGTTCAATATGACACAGGGAGGAAACACGAAAATCCATTTACATTCATTGCAGCCTCAAAGGTGCTCCACATTGATCCCTGCCTTCCTGTCTTCATGCGCTTTGTATTCTCTCAACACTGATTCAGGGTTGGTCTCTGAGACCACAGAAAACGGCACTTCTCTCCGTCTCTGTTTCTGTTTTAGTCTCTCTCTCTTTTCTCTTCTCTCTCACTATTTATTCTGGGGAAAGCCAGTTGCCACGCTGTCAGAACCCTAAAGCAGCCCTAGAGAGAGGCCCATGTGGTGAGGAAAGTCAATGTTAATGAGCTATCTCAGAAACAGACCATCACCTTAAGTCCAGCCTTGCATCCCTGGCTAATATCTTACAATATTTTGACCTCAATCTTATGAGAAACCATGATCCAGAAACACTTAGCTAAGTGACTCCTGACCCAGAGAAGCGGCAAGATAATAAATGTGTTTTTAATTGTATGTATATTTATGGTATTACTATTATATTTTGCTATACATATGCAGATGAATAATTTCAGTAAAGTAAATTAACATACCCATCTCTGCACATTGTTACCTTTCTTGTATGTAGTAAGGGCACCTAAAATGAACTCCTTGGAAAATGTTCAGTATACAGTACAATATTATTAATAGCCATAGTCATCATGCTGTAGATTCAGTCTCGATTTAATTCATCCTCTATAGCTGCAACTTTGTATTCCTCAATTAAAAACAAATTGTTGTTTTAACTGCTAACTATGGGAGTAATCTGATGCACTGCAATGAGTAAATTATTTTTAGCCTTCTGATATCTTGCTCTGATACCAAAACGAAATAGAGGAAGTTTTGGCAGCAGTCTGTAAATATGAGCATTTTTACCACGTCAAATCTTCATATTTTGAAATTATAAGAAACAGTCAATCACAATGTTTCTTTTAGTATCCATTTGTTAATTTTAGTATTTAATAGAAAGCAGCAGGGGAGCAATCTCTTCTAAATGTTCTTCAGTAGTGCTCAGAGTGTCAGTTATATTTGCAAAAATTTTAATAATTACACATGGTTAGTACTTACTAAGACCTCGTAGAAAAGGTCAGTACTAACTTATTCATCTGGCAATAAAGGAGTCAAGGTAATGTTAAGTGGCCTGTCATAGATGTTACTGATAAATATAGTCTAGAATATAGGATAAAACTATAGTCTTGTTCCTCATCTTATTTTCATGGTTGAAGGACATATATAGCCAAATAACACAGAAACATCATTATTATTATCTTAATAATACTCAACTTATTTTGTGTTGAGGCAACTTATTAGAAACACAGTAAAATTATATAAAACAACAAATTCTAAAAAAAGATGCAAAAATATATACCTATGAAGGTTAACTGATATATGTGAGTTCTGAAAATTTTAGCAGTCAAGAAATAAAAATATGATGAGTTACATGCTTCTTCATCCTCTCTATAACAATCCCAAGGATGTCCTTAAATTAATTGCCATGTACAGCTTCACAGGTAATATTCCTACACAATATGCTTAAGAGAAAGTGTAAGGAAAATAAAGCATGAGTTTTAATGAAGCTGTTTCTTGTAGCTTTTCTTGATTGAGCCTGCAACAACACAGGAAATGAAAGTGATTCTTTAAGGTCAAGTTCACAAACATACTGCTCCAAATAAATGGATTTCTCACCGTCAGCTGGAGTCATTGATGAGTGTCTAGTTTTCCTAGATTTACTGTACAGGTTTCAGATGATCCTCAATTAATATCATTCATTTTTTCCAGTTTCTAAATAACAGCTGAAAACAAAGTTTGAGTTGATAACATACACTTTGTTTTTTAAGGGCTATCAGTGCTGTCACTATCTGCTTAGGACATGAGACCCTTTACCATAGATAATTTAATAAGGTGAGGGAGGAGGAGCCTTTACCTGAACTCCTTTTTAGACATTTAATATTTTTGAATTAAGCATTTGATTTTAGGGGCCATAGACAACCCGCACAGATTTAACTGTGTTGATCACAGGATTGTTAAGATACCATTGAAAGGTGATTTTTGTATGTTGGGGGAGGGTCAGATTAAGAACATTACATTTGGAGGATGTACATATTACATCCATTTCACCATCTAAAGGAGGAGTATATCAGTAGATATCTGTAAGTGAGAATTGTTTCTTAACTATCCATGTGTTAATTAATTAGGACTATAAAGATAACTAACTTAACAGAAGAATCAGTCAAACTGGTTGAAATTCATTACCTTTTGGGGGAGGGAATTAGGATAGAAATAGGTAAGTCAGAAGACTTTTTTGTGTGCTTGTTTTATTGTGACTTTGCTTTGTATATTCATTAGGATATGCAGTGTTATTTGACATTATATAATATGAAGACATTATTTTAACGCTAAATAATATTACTTTAGGCAGTGATTAGCACAGTGTCTAATAAATAATTGGCAGTTAATAAATGTTGGTTCTTTGTTGTGAGAGCTCCAACTTCAATGTCCAAAAAGCTATACGGTTTTTAGAAGCAAAACCTGTGGTCTAGTATGCATATACCTGATTTATTTTTTCCTCCTGGTTGTAATTTCTAGGAATGGGTAGAATAGAATGAAGACTCAAGAACCCACATGTTAGTGATCAAAGAGTCAGCTATGATTTTTTACAGATGGGGTAAAGGACTGAAGTAACCTTCCTTCCTTCCTTCCTTCCTTCCTTCCTTCCTTCCTTCCTTCCTTCCTCCCTCCCTCCCTCCCTCCTTCCCTCCCTCCCTCCTTCCTTCCTTCTTTCCTTCCTTCCTTTCTCTTTTTTGACATGGAGTCTGGCTCTGTCACCCAGGCTACAGTGTAGTGGCACGATCTTGGCTAGCTGCAGCCTCTGCCTCCTGGGTTCAAGTGATTTTCCTCCCTCAGACTCCAGAGTATCTGGGACTACAGGCATGCACCACCACTCTTGGCTAATTTTTGTATTTTTAGTAGAGAAGGGGTTTCACTATCTTGGCCAGGCTGGTCTTGAACCCCTGACCTCAAGTTATCCACCCACTTCAGACTCCCAAAATGTTGGGCTTATAGGCGTGAGCCACTGTGCCCAGCCTGAAATAATACTTTGTAAAGTTTAGAATTGGGTAGATTTTTCAGGAAAGGTTGCTGGCGAGCTTTTCCAACAAGCATTTTGGGAAGGTATTCTGTGGTGAAGCAAGAGGTATAGGATGTAAACAGAGAGAATGACTGCCAGAGGCCTCCGAGGCAGGGTCAATATGATGTGTGTGGTCAACAGTAAGCAGATTTTTATGATTTAAATGTGGGAAATATGTTCAACAAATAACATAAAATTATATCTTTAAACATGAAAGAAATAGGATTTGATAGGTATGTTTACTTTGTACTTGCTGACGAATTTAATAAGCCTCTGTATGTCTCTGAGGAAGAAGTTAAATTAGAATTTGAAGACTGATCATAATAGAAATATGCAAGACAGTTTGAAAGGAAGAGAGAGGCATGATAACTTCTTTTCCTCTAAACTATTTTCCTGTTACACAAACTAACTATATCTCTTCGTTATGTTGCCTCTTTTTCCACTTCATTTACTAAATAAAACATCTCATCTCTGTATAAGAGAAAATTATCCACTACATTATTTCATATGAAATTCCGTGCACATATTTATCTAAATATTAATTGTCTGACACTGATTTGAATTTGTTAGGGAGGTTAAAGGTAGTGATGAATCACTAAGTTCTGGAGAATACAAGTTTAATTTTTACTTCATACGTCTCAAACCTTAAGATGGCTAATTAGGCCAGGGTGTGATGGCTCATGTCTGTAACCCCAGCACTTTGGGAGGCTGGGATGGGAGGATTACTTGAGGTCAGGAGTTTGTGATTAGCCTGGGCAACATAGGGGAGACCACCCATCGCGATCCTGAGAGAGCATGAATTAGCTGCTCCAGAGCAATATTATATAAATATACATGTCCATTTATTTATATCCCATGAGTCTAGAAAGGAGTAATCAGTTTATAAAAATTAATAGAATAAAATGATAAAATGTAAGTAGATAACAACTGCCACCAAATATACAGGTCAGGACAGAGGAAATATTTAAAAGACAGAGAGAGATTCAGACCAATCTCCTACTAAGTTATTAAAGTTGAGCTTTATATATGGTTTGAGTTTCCAGGAGCACAAAACTGAATGGAAATTATATAGTCAGTAATGATTTGCAATATTTTAAGTTAGCATACATTCTGATTTCTTTTAAGAAAATAGTTTTTGTTTTGCTTTTTTTTTTCCTGGAGCTTAAGTCTGAAAACTTTTCTCGTAATGGTGTTCATACAGAAAACAAAACATAAATAAAATAACAAGAATAAAAATAATTAGGCCGGGCATAGTGGCTCATGCCTGTAATCCCAGCACTTTGGGAGGCCGAGGCGGGCAGATCACGAGGTCAGGAGATCGAGACCATCCTGGCTAACGTGGTGAAATCCCGTCTTTACTAAAAATATAAAAAATTATCCAGGTGTGGTGGCAGGCGCCTGTAGTCCCAGCTACTCGGGAGGCTGAGTCAGGAGAATTGCGTGAACCTGGAAGGCGGAGGCTGCAGTGAGCCAAGATCACACCACTGCACTCCAGCCTGGGTGACAGCGAGACTCCATCTCAAAAAACAAAAAAAAAGAATAAAAATAATTAAAACTGATTGGTTTTTACTATGTACAAAACAGCATGCTAAGCACATAACATACATTATATCACCTATTAAATTATGTATTTATATATATAATAAATGAATACTAAAATAACAATTTTTTCAGTAGTTTACCCTTTGTCAGGCAGCTAAAAGTAGCAGAGAAGTGATTTAATTTTGTCTCATAATAATCAACATGCTCAATTGAATCCCTATAAATAGTAAAGTATTGCATTTTATAGCACATCTAGGATTTTCCACTGGAACTGGAATATGGAGTGTAAAATAAAACTCATGATGCATAATCTAAGAATGACTGAAATAAGACTTCTGACTAGTAGTTTTAAAGTTAAAAAGCACTTCATTAATTAAGCAATTTATAATGCCCAGTAAATATACAATGAAATTCAATAGCTTTTATTTTTTACTTTTTTTTAAGAAATGCTGCCTCAGTCTGTGTCCCAGCCTAGAGTGCAGTGACATGATTATAGCTTCCTGCAGCCTCGAACTCTTGAGCTCAATCAGTCATCCTGCTTCAGTCTCTGGAGTAGCTGGAACTACAGGTCCAAGCCATCTCACCCAGATAATTTTTTTTTTTTTTTTGGGGATGGTGTCTCACTGTGCCAACCCGGCTGGGGTGCAGTGGTGCTGTCTCAGCTCACTGCAGCCTCTGCCTTCTGGACTCAAGCGATCCTCCCACCTCAGCCTCCTGAATACTGTCACCTAGCTAATTTATTTTTATTTTTTTATTTTTATTTTTATTTTTTTAGAAATAGAAGTCTTGCTATGTTGCTCATGTTGGTTTCAAACACCTGGCTTCAAGCAATCAGCTCACCTCAGCCTCTACTCTGTACATTTTTTTTAATAGCATGAATGAGTGCCTTACTCTGAGTTTTAACATATTTGATTGTAATTGTTTTCTTAATGATCCGTTTTCTATTCTTTGGAAATTCCTTAAAGTCTGAGATTCTCTTGCTCTTCTTCAGAAGATCACATCCACCTGATAAGTCTACATATATACAAAGTGGTAAATAAGTGAATACATGAATTTTAAAATATCTTTATTAGACTTTATACTGGTACGATATGTATTCTAAGTAATGTTCTTCATTATAAATAATAACCTCAAAACTGACATTTGAATGTTTGAAGTAGAAAAGTCATCACAAAAAGAAGTCACAGATAAGTTTGTATTAACATGCACCTTCCAATTTTGTAAGGGCAGGAACACGTATGAAAAATGAAGACAGAGGCGTAGACGATCAAGTCAAATATTAACATTCTAAAATGTCTTTAACAACAAAAATGTTTATGTAAAATCTGAAGCAGCATAACATTATTTAGCTCATAAATTTAGCAAAGAAAAAACATGTAGAATTGTGTTTTAATTAAGCAACTAAAATGGTTAGCTCTCTGAAAATTAGATTATATGACCTCCTTTAAAAAGTATGGCACTGCCTTCTCAATGTTTCCATTTATTTTTCAAATACCTGCTAATTAATCAAATGAATGATCAAATTATGCAATCTCTTGAAATAAACCCAGAACAGATGCATCGCACCCTAAAGTGCAAAAGAAAGCCAAGGATAAGTCATTACAGATATCAAGTAAAGTTTTTTAGATTAATTGAAAAAAATACAAATAATTATGTCTCAAGTTTAAATTTTAGTCTTACTTGCCTAAGTTACGTGGAGTAAAATATAAAGTATATATATTAAACAAGATGGGCTGGTTTTAGATGAGCCTTAATTAAATGCATGCTTTGTTTTGTAGAGTCTTTCATATTCTTTACTGGGCTTGAGATGCTTAAACTTTTTGTATCATATAACTGACTGTCGGTCTACTGGAAGTTTAGAGCACTATATTAAGAGTGACATCAAGTATAACTCCCAATGCCATCCCTCCACCCTCACCCCTCCCCACAATAGGCCCCAGTGTGTGATGTTCCCCTTTCCGTGTACAAGTGATCTCATTGTTCAATTCCCACCTATGAGTGAGAACATGCGGTATTTGGTTTTCTGTTCTTGCGATAGTTTGCTTAGAATGATGGTTTCCATCTGCATCCATGTCCCTACAAAGGACACAAACTCATCCTTTTTTATGGCTGCATAGTATTCCATGGTGTATATGTGCCACATTTTCTTAATTCAGTCTGTCACTGATGGACATTTGGGTTGATTCCAAGTCTTTGCTGTTGTGAATAGTGCTGCAATAAACATATGTGTGCATGTGTCTTTATAGCAGCATAATTTATAATCCTTTGGGTATATCCCCAGTAATGGGATGGCTGGGTCATATGGTATTTCTAGTTTTAGATCCTTGAGGAATCACCATACTGTTTTCCACAATGGCTGAACTTGTTTATGGGTGCAGCACACCAACATGGCACATGTATACATATGTAACAAACCTGCATATTGTGCACATGTACCCTAGAACTTAAAGTATAATAAAAAAAAAAGAGTGACATCTAATTACTATTTTAACTATCCTACTATATCACTAAAGTGTTAATAGATGTGTGAATATACAGAATCATGGGCTTAATTTCTATGGGCTCAGCTAATAATGCTTCATTTACAGATTCTAAGGAATCATTTTAAACTCTCATGAGGCAAGATGGAAATAAAATATAAGTATCAAAACATAACAATAATAATATATATGCACAATACTCACATGCACTGTTGTTGGTAGAATTTAGTAGCTTTATTTCTTTCTAAATTTAATCTCTTCCTTTTTTCCTTTTTCAGAGGTTCAGTTGCCTCTAGAACATTATTCTTAAACATCCACCTAGAAGTTGTCTCTTCTAATCGTATGTCCATTCTGGCATTTTGGGGAACACTTCTTGGTAATACAGAGCACTGATTAGGTCTTAACTTCAGAGCCAAACATTTGAGGTTGAACCCTGAGTCTTCTTGCTAGTTATTGACAGGGTTATTTTCCTCTCTGTATTTCCGTTTTCTTATCTGTAAAATAAAGAATAAGAACACTAAGAGCATGATGTTTTTTATAAAGATTAAAATAATATATGAAAAACATTCAAGCTCATTTATTTTAAAAAATCCCTAAATTTTGTTATTTTTAAAAGATATTCATGGATTCTTTATGGTTCTGGCTACTACTTGGAACACAAGTCTTAATTCCTGAAACAGGTCACTTTCCCTCTGCATAAGCACTAACAAAAACATAAGATGTGAACCAGGTTCTCCTATTAATTTATCATTCTGTTTTTAAGTCTTCTTAAGATATGACTATCCAGCTAAAATGCTTTAAGGAGGAAACCGAGGAATGTACAAGGGATCATATGAAGAAAATGGAGAGAACGTTGCCAAATAAATATTTCCAAGCTTCTAATAGCATCAACAACAAAAACAACACACAAAAATGAGCAAAACAAGTAAATCCTTCAAAACGAGATCTGTTCATAGGTATATCCTAGTTTTTAAACTCACTCTGCCATTTCAGGTCCCTTATGTTCTCTTTATAGAGATGTCTTTTCAAATCTTTCAGCCACATTTTGGAATATTCTACCCCTTTCTCAAATGCCTGCTCCCCACTCATTAGGCCCAAACATTTCATACCTCTGAGTCATTCAGTAAAATGTAGAACTCTGAATGTTAGCAGAAATATAATTGTTACCATTGAATTGTGGGTTCCAATTTGTGAAGAATTCTGTAGGTCAGAAATGAGAGCATGGGGCAAGGTCTGAAGGGGTAGAATGGCATTGCAAATTACAAAGATTTTACTGATATTATCACTAATATGAATTGCAAGCACATTCTTTTCTAAAGTATTGTGGACATATCATCAAATGCCTACCAGAAAAACTCAGACAACATATATATATATCACATAGTTCAGATATATAAATAATAATAATAATAAAATATTATATATATATATATATATATGTGGTATTGTACATTAAACATTTTAGATCCCAAACTTGTAGATTTAGTATGGTGTACAAAATATTTTTTAGTAAATAAAAATCAAGGATTTGCTCATAAAAGCTTGATTTCAGTTTCCTTTAAACAATGATAAGGATTGGCCACAATATATACAGAGTCATCTCCTGTACATAGGATGTGGTAAAAAATAAAATATTTTCTTACAAACCTCACCTTTCTTTACCTCCTTCATGAGAGAGAGCAAATCCGTGATTAAGAGCAGAGATTTATTTCTCTCCTCCTCTCCTTTCAATAAATTCTGGAATAAGAATGTAGTCATACTTCTTAATTGTTCTTCCTTTAATTAAAAAACTAAAATGAAAATTTGAACTGCCAATTGTAGTAAAGAGTTGTTAAATTTTTGTCAAAAGCTTTTGTTGTCTTCAGTCTTCTTATTAACACATTTAAATAGGTTGGTCTGCTATAGTATAATAAAATAATAATTATTTTAGTACAATGCCACAATAATCATTTAATATAGTACATTTTTATAAAACACCCTCACTGTCCTGTAACTTGCTTGAGGTCATTTTTTTTTTTTTTCTAAATAAGGCTTTAAAAATAAGTTAAAATTAGTAAATTCTCATTACATTCCATCTCCTGGAAGAGACAACAATCCATGTCTCATTTAATTTAATCCTCATAGCAATCCTTTAAAACAAACGTAACAAATCAAGGTTCAGAGAAGTCGATCACTATCTATCAGATCTTATGGTTATCAAGCTGTTGTGTTTCAAGCTTGAAAGTGATTGTGTTGACATTACTGACATGGTATAATTTTTAAATTTTACAGATTCAATGCTATTTTTATCAAACTACCAACGACGTTTTTTCACAGAATGAGAAAAAAAACTATTTTAAAATTAATAGGGAACCAAAAAAAGAGCTCAAATAGCCACAGCAAGCATAAACAAAAAGAACAAAGCAAAAGTCATCACATTACCTGACTTCAAACTGCAGTACAAAGCAACAGCAACTAAAATGGCATGATACTGGTACAAAAACAGACCCATAGACCAATGGAACAGAATACAAAACCCAGAAATACAGTTGCACACCTATGGCCATCTGATCTTCAACAAAGTCAACAAAAACAAGCAATAAGGAAACACTTTCTATTATTCAATAAATGGTGCTGGAATAACTGGCTGGCAGTATGCAGGCAATTGAAACTAGACTCCTTCCATATACAAAAATTAACTCAAGATGGATGGAAGATTTAAATATAAGACATTGAAGGATAAGAATCCTAGAAGAAAACTCAGGAAATACGATTGTGGACACTGGCCTCAGAAAATAATTTATGATTAAGTTTTCCAAAACAGTTTCAACAAAATGAAAATTGATGAGGATACTAATTAAACTAAAGAGCTCTGCACAGCAAAATAAACTTAACAGAGTAAAAAGACAACCTACATAATATGAGAGAATATTCACAAACTGTGCATCTGACAAAGATCTAATATGCAGAGTCTATAAGGAACTTAACAAATCTATAAGGAACTTAAACAAACTAATAAGCAAAAAACAACCCCATTACAAAATGGGCAAAAACATGAACACACATCGCAAAATAAAGTATACAAGCAGCCAAGAAACATGAAAAAATGCTCAGCACCACTAACATCAGAGAAATGCAAAGCAAAACCACAATGAAGCTGGGTGCAGTATCTCATACCTATAATCCTAGCACTTTGGGATGCTAATGTGGTAAGATTGCTTGAGCCCAGGGGTTCAAGACCAATGTGAGCAACACAATGGGACTCCATCTCTACAAAAAAAAAAAAAAAAAAAAAAAACAGCAACAACAGCAGCAACAAAACCAAAACGAAATATCATTTCACACCTGCCGGAATGGATATTACTAAAAACAAACAATAACAGATACTGGCAAAGTTATGAAAAAAAGAGAATACTTATATATTGCTGGTGAAAATGTACATTAGCCTAGCCACTGCGGAAAACAGTTTGGAAATTTCTCAAAGAAGTTACAACAGAACTACCATTTGACCCAGCAATTCCATTATTGGGTATATACCCAAAAGAATATAAATCATTCCACCATAATGACACAGGAACTCCTATATTCATCACAGCACTGTTCACAATAGCAAATATGGAATCAACCTAGATGTCCATCAACTGTGAACTAGATAAAGAAAATATGGTACATATACACCATGGAATACTATGCAGCCATATAATTGAATAAAGTCATTTCCTCTGCAACAACATGCAGCTGTAGGCTATTATCCTAAGCGAATGAATGCAGGAATGGAAAACAAAATACCACACATTCTCACTTCTAAGTTGGAGCTAAACATTGAGGATACATAGACACAAAGAAGGGAACTGTGATGGTTAATATTGAGTGTCAACTTGATTGGGTTGAAGGATGTAACACTGTTCCTGGGTGTGTCTGTGAGGGTGTTGGCAAAGGAAATGAACATTTGAGTCAGTGGACTGGGAGAAGCAGACTCACTTTCAATCTGGTTGGGCCATCTAATCAGCTGTCAGCACAGCTAGGATAAAAGCAGGCAGAGGAACATGGAAGAACTAGACGGATTGTCTTCTGGCCTTCATCTTTCTCCCATGCTGGATGCTTCCTGACCCTATACATCGGACTCCAAGTTCTTCAGCTTTTGGACTCTTGGATCTACATCAGTGGTTTGCCAGGGGTTCTCAGGCCTTCGGCCTCAGACTGAAGGCTGCTCTGTCGGCTTCCCTACATTTGAGGTTCTGGGACTGGGACTGGCTTCCTTGCCCACCGGTTTGCAGTTGGGATTGTGGGACTTCCCCTTGTGATTGTGTGAGTCAATACTCCTTAATAAACTCCCTTTTACATATACATCTATCTTGTTAGTTCTGTCCCTCCAGAGAACCCTGACTAATACAGGAACAATAGACACTGCAGACTATCTGAAGGTATAAGTTAGGAGGAGAGTGGAGGTGGGAGGAGAGTGAGAATAGAAAAACTACCTATTGTATACAATGATTATTATCTGAGTGACAAAATTCTCTGCAAACAAACCCCCAAAGATATGCAATTTACTCATGTAACAAACCTGCACATGTACCCCCTGAACCTAAGAGTTGGAAATTTAAAAACATCTTGAATAAAGAGATACTTTATTAATGATATTCACTATTATATCTTATGTAGATTAAAATTCTATATTAAGAGTCACATACTTGAGGCCTGGAGCAGTGGCTCATGCCTGTAATCCAAGCACTTTGGGAGGTCAAGGTGAGTGGATCATCTGAGGTCAGGAGTTTGAGACGAACCTGGCCAACATGGAGAAACCCTGTATCTACTCAAAGTACAAAAATTAGCCAGGCGTGGTGGCAGGAGCCTGTAATCCCAGCTGCTTGGAAGGCTGAAGCAGGAGAATCGCTTGAACCCAGGAGGCGGAGGTTGCAGTGAGCCCAGATCATGCAACTGCACTCCAGCCTGTGTGACAAGAGCAAGACTCCATCTCAAAATATAATAATAATAATAAATAAATAAGAGTCACATACTTGAATCTTGATACATTTGTCTTTTTATGACTAAACAACAATCACTCACACCCAAACTTGTGGTTGGTAAACTACTTAAGAACAAAACAATGATATCTTCATGGAAACATGAGTAAGTTACTATACTAGTAGATGGAGCAGTATATGGTACACATAATGCAATTTCAGGAACTATAATGGAGATAAGTCCATGAAGTTTATTTTCTTTGGTTAACCACCTCATTAGATGCCATCTTTCTTACTCCATGCAATTGTGATTTAGTAAATGAGAATGTCTTCTGGTTTCACTGTAGGCTCCTAAACTTTAGTAGGGCAAGATGAACGAGCATGCAGCCCACAGAAAGAATACAGAGCAGTGCTTTAGAATTGCCTTACCTTAGCATTAGAGGGGAACTTAAATTATGTTGAGTGTTCAGAAAAGAAGACAAGGAATAAGTAATACAGTCTTTTGGCAGTCTAAAGACTATTCAAAAGGTTCTAAAAGGATTATTGCCTTTTCTAAGTGATCTAAAAGAATTAAAGACCAGTCTGGCCAACATGGTGAAACCCCATCTCTACTAAAAATTAAAAAAAAAAAAAATAGCCAGGCATGGTGGCACACACCTGTAATCCCACTACTTGGGAGGCTGAGGCAGGAGAATTGCTGGAGGCTGAGGTTGCAGTGAGCCGAGATTGTGCCATTGCACTCCAGCCTGAGGAACACAGCAAGACTCCACCAAAAAAAAAAAAAAAAAAAAAAAAAGAAGAAGAATTAAGAGCCAAGAGTATTAGATAAGAATTTAAACCCAGAACGTTGTCAGCAAGATTTTTACACTTGGAACCAAGTGGACTTTGTGGTAGAAAACTAGTCTTGTAACAGTGCAGTTAAAATAAGATTCAATTATTTGAGAGAATCTGGCCATTTCTTTCCTTGGAGATGATGAAATGTCAGCCATTGTGCCAATTTCTCAGAATACCAAAACAAACCGATGAAGAAATAAGTGAAATAGGGTATCTACTGAAATGCTTATAGGGGAAAAAGTCTTCTATATAGAAAAAATTTCATTGTCTTTTGGGATTCTAATCCAATTATCACTTGACAGAATCAATGGTTTGGCTAGCTTTTATGGATTACTTCTCTAATGTTACCATCAAATAGGGAATCATATTTTTAAGCAATTACTCTTCTTCCTGGTCAAACGGTGTCTTTTCTCTTCAGATTATGATATTATTTTTGCTGTATTGCTTAAAAATTAAAGTGTGTTAGATTTGGTGGAACAAAAAATGTTGAGAAAAGAAAACTGTGCATTTAATACAATTTAGATGTGTTCAAATTTCCAAAATCAATTACAGCTTTCTAAAATTCACAAGCACCAGAGTCTGCGTGGATATCTGATGACAAAAACTGATTTAATTTGGAGAGGATAGAAGACTTTTTACCTCATTGAAATGCAATGATCTCATTACTGTGTATAGTTTACTATAAAATCAAGTAGTGTGTCAAGGCAATTTCATCAAAATAAAATTACAAGGCAAGAAACTCTTACTGTGTGTCAAAATGGACAATTGATATTTTCCATCCATGTTGATTATTCAGAATTTTTAATACAGCCAACCCCCTATTTACCAACATTTGACTTAAAAACAAATCCTTTATCTGATTATCTCTGTCATTCACAGAGTTAGTCATTACTACAAATAGTAATTTCTATTAAAAACTTTTAGGTACATCTGATTAGAACTTGCTGCTTCTGGAGGTTTTTTGTTCTCTACTAAAGTAACTAATCCATTTTAGATATACATGGGCATATTTAATTATCTACATAGTTATCCATTACTGAAATGGGCCCAATTGCCCCATGGAACTGATATTTGTGGTTTCTTTTGAATAAACATGGAAATTGACCATTCTAGTCTTTAAACTTGAGAAAGTTACATTTGTTTTACCAGAGTTTATTTCTCAGGAAACCAACCATCTGCCCTCCTAGATATAATCAAGGAACTGGAACTAACCAGATCACCATATCTGGACAATGAGATGCCAGACCCCTCACCAGTCATGATTCCCTGAGCACCTATTTCCTGTTCACCAACTCCTATTCCTCACCCTTTCCTAATTTGTATTTTCCTGCACACGGTTAGATTTCTCCCCTGACATATAAACTCCTCATTTTGTTGGGTTGAAGAAATGGAACTGAGACTGATCTCAGAGATTGGGTGCTCAGCTGCAGCAGCCAATAAGCCTTCTTCCCTGGTAATACTTGCTGTCTCAGTGATTGGCTTCCTGTGCAGTGAACAACAGGATCTAGACTAAACTCCTAGTGTTTTGGTAACATTATCTGAGACTTAGAAAAGAAAGTCCAAAAAACAAATTCAGAAATGTTTATGATTGTGACACATACGAAAATACATGGTAAGTAAAATAGTTCGTGTTCGTAAAACTGATAATTGAAACTATCACTTGTGACATAATTTTCATGGGAAATGTTCTGGACTCTAGAAAACGTATTCAAATATAAAATTTTGAAAAACATTCTATTCATCACAGATATGTCTTCTTCAAACTTTTCTAGACATTTTGTGACAGTAAATCTTATGATAAAATACACTTTACATTGATACTATGATTAAATTTGAAATTTAACCTCTTTATGGATTTTCTAGGCAGTGAGTTGCTCTCAATATTTGTGAGAGCTACATTAAATTAAACCAGAGTGTTAACTTAGACAAGTTTGGGTATAATGTACATCTAAATACGGATACAATAGGAAACAGATGATTCAGGTCAATGTGACAACCTAGGCATAGATACTAATGGTATAACACAGGTAGATGATGTGAAACAAAGACTCTAAGGACAAAACTACAGACATTAAAACTAAAAGCAATAATTTCTGGGAGGGTGGAAAGTTAAAACTGAAAGAAATAAAACATCATCTCAGATGTAGAAAGTAATTCTCTTTTGTGAAGGGTATGTGTGACATTTAGGGTAATTTAATAAGCTGACCGCACAACCAATAACTCATTTGTATTAGTCAGGGCTCTCCAGAGGGACAGAACCAATAAGATATACATATATATGAAAGGGGGCTTATTAGTGAGAATTGGGTCACACAATTACAAGGTGAACTTCTGCAGTAGGCTGTCTGCAAACTGGGGAAAGAGAAAAGCCAGTAGCTAGCAAAAGAGTCCGAGTGTGAAGCCTCAAGACCAGGGAACCTGACAGTGCAGCCTTTGGTCTGCAATCAATGGCCTGAGAGCCTCCAAGGAAGCCACAGGTGCAAGTCCCACAGTCCAAAACCTGAAGAACTTGGAGTTTGCTGTCCAAGGGCAGGAGGAGAGAAAGCAAGTGTCTGGCATGTGAAGAAAGAAAGAGCCAGAAGACTCAGCAAACCAGTTAATCCCCTCTTCTTTCACCTGCTTTGTTCTGGCTTCACTGGCAGCTGATTGGATGGTGCCCAACCTCGTTGAGGGTGGATCTTTCTGTCCTAGTCCACTGACTCAAATGTGGATCTCCTCTGGCAACTCCCTCACAGACACACCCGAAGCAATATTTTACCAGCCTTCTAGGTATCTATCAATCCAGGCAAGTTGACACCTAGTATTAACCACTGTGACACTCAATATAGCTGAATGACCCACACGTTTCATAGTAGAAGATGTGCTCACTGTAGTAGGTAAGACATCGAGAAACACTCTAACAGGTGCCATAGGATGGAGGCTTTACCAGAAGTCATTGCAACAAGATGCCTAACTCTATGACTAGGTAAAAAACATTAAAAATTAAATCTCTCTTATAAGGTAATTTGTAAGCATTCTATTATAACAGAATGTTTAATACATGTATTTCCCATATTTGTATTCTTACTTCTAACAAATATACATTAAAAAGTTGAAGATTTGGGTAGTATTGGAAGTATTTGTTTCCATATGTTATCTCTAATTTGATATTGACAGCAATATTTTCTGTTAAGTGTATTATCAATAATCATGAAAAAATGAATGTCTAATAATTGCTGGATATGTTAAATATTTTCAGAAAATGTGAAAGGGGAATTTGCCAAAAGAGCACATGTTTATGAAGTAATTAGCTGGATTATGGGCACCAACTTTATATTACCTTTTCTTTTCATTACTTTTGTTTGTATCACAAGACCGATTGTGCATGCAAGAAAGTGTGTGTGTGTGTGTGTGTGTGTGTGTGATTGTACATGTGCACCTGGCATTTAAAAATAATTAGAAAGGTGACATCAATGTGATTATTACTCAGGTACAAAAAGAGAACATCACAAGAATGTCAGAGCCCAATGTGCTCTTCTCCAAGGACAAACATTCCCCACTTTTCTAGTAAAACTCCCACTTTCATAACTTATATGAAATTTCATAACTTATATGAAATGCTATACTCATTTTCTAGCTCTTCGCTACAAACATATAACTTATACATGCATACCTATTATATTTTTCCATCTTTGTATTCATATAAACACTGTGTGTGTGTTTTCTACCTTGTTTTTTTTCACACTATATTAAATTTAAGAGAAGTCTATGGTGTTACCTATGTATCTATCTTGTTATTGTTGTTATATAATATTCCTTTTTCAGTACACACATTTAATTTATCCAAGTTACTTTTTTATGCGTGTCGCAAAGTTTTTTATTTAGAATGCAGTGAAAATGCAGCTATCAACAATTTTGAGTACATATCATGATATTGACAGATACTATCGTCTCCCAGGTATATGAGAATAGAATTTCTGAGTCATAGGGCTCATGAATATTTTTTATTTTATCACACAATTTCAAGCTGTTTTGCAATAATGTGCCATATATAAAGGCTCCTACTTTTATTTTTTGTGCTAGATTTTTCTTGTACTGCGTACAATATTAGCAACAACGTGAGCAAGTAATTTGCCACAAAAGAATACTCAAATTGTAAGACTATAAGACTATATTTATCTTTAACATCCAGCATAAATGATGTCAAGTGACTATGATGGTTTATTTCTTCCCTTCCTTTTTTTAAAATTGCTATTAAAAAGTTAATTATAGATAATCTTTTCTGTTTACTAAACATGCAATTATGTTTAAGAGTATCTATTTCTTTTCCAGGCTCAAAAATTACCTTTTCTCTCTTCAGAATTAAAAATACTCTTTTATCGATTTATCTGCATAGAGCACCCTCTACAATAGTTTTAACTTAATGATTCTAACATGGCTCTTTATTTTCACTTAATGTTTCTTCTTTTCAATGAATCACAACATGCTATATTTTTCACAATCTATTTCCAACTCTTTTTCAGTTGTTTCTTTGTTTGACCTTACTGTCTTATCATCTTGCCTATGGCACCCGCCTTTCTTCTCCCAATATTTAATATATACTAACATTTATGTCTATGGATAATTTCCAAGAGCCTTAATTTTAACTCTATCAACCTTTCTTTCCTGCTTTGCTATTTGAATTTTAATTGCCCTTGATTTTTCTGCTAATTTATCTGTATCTTCTGTTTTTCTTTTTTCTAATAGGACATTTCTCAACACCTACATTTACAAATATTGTCAATAAAATTATCATATCAATTTCTAAAGCAATTTAATTCCCATATGATCCTTACAAATATGATTTATCAAGTTCTCTCATCACTACAGTTTTCCTATCTTGCTTTCCTATTTATGTTTTTCACAAAAACATCCTTAGATTGGGCATAGATTTGGGTGATTAGACCATTTAGAAGGTAGTTGGTAGGGTATCTCTTATAAGGTGATTAGTAAGCATGCCAGTTTATAATACAATGTTTAATACTGGTATTTCCTGTGTATGTATTCTTACCTCCAAGAAAAGAGAATAAGATAATTTACGTACAGTGTAAAACAAATGTATTTAATTTTTGTATTTTAAGTATTTGTTATGCTAAAGAAAATTACTGTCAACCAATCAAGTTTATTTTTAAGCAAGTTTGAAAAGGCAATATAATTGCTGTCTTAAATAGCAAGTTTGAAATAACAGAGACAATGTAAACTATGAGTGGGTGAATTGAGATAATTTCTTGTACACTTAGTTCTGGGGCTCCACAATTAGCGTTGTTTTTTCCAATTATCTGCAAGTTATATTTTTTATAATAGAAAAGGATTAATTCTTGATTTAAGGCTGTGATTTCAGAAATATGTTAAATAAATAATCCTTAAATAGTGGGAACAAAATAGATAATTAGATCATTGAGATTTCACATTTCTCCCACAAAATTATAAAAATGTTTATCATTTGTTTTTTGTTTTAGGATAATATTCTCCTTTTAATTTTCTGGAAAATATTTCTTTTAGATTTAAAAATCCTAAGACATTTTCTCTAAAGTAGAAAAGTTAAGGTATTTATTTTTTTGGTTTCATCTTTTTTGCTTTTATCCTGTTTGGCAAAAATACATGTGCAATATTTTCTGAAATCAGGTTGGGCCTCATGATTGTGCTAGCATTGGGTATCTAGAGGATTTAGCATATGTTACCCCATATGTCCTTTATGTGTTTTTTCATTCTAAGCACACTGGGATGAATAGTATCTTTCAAAGATTGTAATATAGTTCCTGTAACAGTGGAAGCCTGTGTGGCTTTGACAGGTGATGGTAGCGGATTGCTGGGTTTTGGTAAGAAATATCTGAGGATAACCTGATTTTCAAATGGCAATTATTTGCTTTTCTTCCCATTCCCTTGCATTCTAGCACACACATAATCTACTTATTTTAATAGTACTGTAATATGTTTCATAGTATGTGGATTAAATCTATGCACTTAAAAACAATACAAGATTCAAATCATTTTCACTATGTAAAACTAACATTTTAATTCCATAGTATTTTCTGCAAATAAAAATGGGGAACGACTAACAGTAAGACAGAACCAGATATACTATTCATTATAATACTAAAAATTTAAGCCTTCATTTTTTCCATAAATATGAGGAAAACAGAAACAAATATTATCCAAATATAAATATTCCTTTAAAAACTAATGTTGTAATCTCTGTGATTATTCATAATATGTGTTTTTTATATTTTTGTTCAATGACCAAAATTATTTTATAATACGAAAACAATTAAGTTTAATTCCTTTCATTATTAAAGAAGCATTTAATGTGTGTTACCCTGGAAATGAGCTGACATTAACTCAGAACCTTCCTTTTCTTTAAATAGCACCAAATACCTCGGCATTTAAGCTCTGCCTGTGGACTATTAATTGAATTTTTCCACACTGCTTCCAGATGTTTGGCCTTATATAAGTCTTAGGCTCACACACAGTTCAGAATTGAATCAAATTGTGTCTTTATCTTTCTATTTTACAGGTACTTTTTATCTTCCCTAAAATTATTCTAAACAATAAATTGCAAAAAAAAAAAAAGAAAAGAAAAAAGGAAACAAGGAAAGAAAAAGATGAAAAGGGAGATGCCTGACATTGAGCAGGTTAATCAATTGTGCTTTAATTGATATAATAAAATTTATGATACAAATGGGGACCAAAATCTGCTGATCTTAACGGTTTAAACTTTCCCTCTTCTCCTGTCTCTTCCTCTTTTAGCCTCCTTCAACATACAACATATGACCTTTGTATACAGAAAATATTTTTTAATGTCACTATCATCGAAATATTCTCCCAGGAACCATTCAGATGAACTTTGCAGAAGGTATAAAAATGTATTAGGTTCAATCTCTTTGTGCTTTGTTAAAACTTATAGTAATATGAAAATTCGCTCTTTTTATAACAATTGATTTATAAATGAAGAAGCATGGAGAGGCAGTTTATATAGTGGGGACTTGTAAGCTGGTATTTCTTTCTGAATTATGTTTTAATATTCTATTAGGCTTTAACTTCTTATGTATATGAAAATAAAATGGGTTGTGAGTTATTGGATGATATCCAGGTTTTAGAAATCCTTACTTAATAATTTTACACATATACCATCGATATGTGTAAGATCTAGCTTAAATACAAAAGGCAATAAAAATGTACAATGAATAGCTGAACCACAAATTTATTTCTTTATTAATTAAACCCTTATTACTATGGTAGGCAACAGTTTATTCCTCCTCTCCCAGCCAAAATGCAAACACACCTTGTGTCAGAAAACGTGGTAAAGGTAATGATGAGAGATACCAACAAAATGAGGAAGGTTAGGAGAAGTAAAGTGAAATGGGGCAAAAGGAGGCAACTTGATGATGGAGCAGGATCAACAATCAGGAAAGAACCCTCAGGACATGGTCAAGGCATCAGAAGCATCCACTTGCATGCCCATTTGTGCTTTCGCTGTGTTTTCGCTGAGTTTGAAACCGCATTATTTTTGACAATTCACTTTCCAATTGTTCTCTTTTTGTTATGTTGCACCGTGATTACACTTCCAGGACTGTCTTTTTGATTCCTTATGCCAGCCTGACTATATCCAGCTGCATATTACACCAGTTCTGTTTTCACACAACTGCATTTACAATGCATGTATTCTGTGTCTGTGTATTCTTCTCCGTGGGAACTAACAAATAAACAGAAGGAATGTTATTATTACTCTGTAAATCATATGAGGCATGAAAATCTATCAATTTATGTACAATCCTAAACACTTATTCTCCTTCGAGTGCATACATAAAGCATTAAATTATGAAAAATCGTGGTCATATAAAATTACTTAAATTAAGGTATTGGCAATAGTATTCTTTAAACCAAAGAAAAGTACCATTCTAATTTTCAAGATTGTGTGCATATACAAAGATGGTTCTTATTAAGGAATATTATCAAATTATATATCATGACAGCATTTGATTTACATTCAGCTGTTGTAAAGATCTCTCTCAATCCTCTGTTGACTTTATTAATTGCTTCTGTGAAATGTAAGCAGAGGTTTAATGGGTAATTATACTGCAAGGTCTTTTTCAAAGTGGTTCTATACTTGATCTTCTCAATTCATCGTGAATTTGTGTTTATTATTTCAGAGTTCAATGTGTATCTCTCTGATTAGATTGGAATGTGTTTGGTGTTTAAACTATTCTAGATGATAATTGCCCTTAGCAAGACAGCATCTAAAAATAAAATCAGAAAATCAAATAAATCTCCCACTTATTATTCTAAGAAAAAAAAAATCTTAGATTTAACATTTAAAAGAGAAGCAACTCAAAATTCTGTTTTTCTTTTTCTTCTATCCTCTTATAAACTATGATTTCAGATTTCAGTGTTATTCTACAGATGTATTACTGAAGCTATTTACTCACAATACCTGGTTTCCTCTTAAATTCTTTCTATTTAAGGACAGTTGCAATGTCTGCACATCCTACTTTATTCAGTTCGCTACTTTTCACTTTGGATTCTCATTTCGCAGTCAACCTAATGTTTTTTTCTTAAAATGGAATATACTTTGAATTACAGGAACTGGGGACACAGAATCCTCAAAGATGAGTGAGGCTTGCTCATTTTCTTCAACTTGCTGCTGGTTCAATGTCAGACATGTAACTAATGATTATAATTGTGGTAGAGATTTGTAATAAGTATTTGGAGAATTGTTTCTAAGTTTCAGAATAACACAGCTATGAAATCATCTTTAAAATATATATTACAGTAGGCCCTTAAAACTTCTTGTGCTTCGTCTTTGTTGTTTTTCTAATAGTTGCAATTTATTTCTATTTGTGAATTTTAAATTTATAGTCTCAAATATTTGTTATTTACCCTTCACTACATGACATCCCTCTTGTCCTTACATGTTTAACTTGTAAAGAACTTCACAGAGGGAAAGGTAGAAAAGGAAGACGGATTAGAGGTGGGAGACATCAGTCTACAGAGTGGCAGGAATGTGATCAAATGTTCAGAACATTGCTGAAGAAATAGCAACATCAAGTCTTAGCTTTCTAAGTTAATTTCTCACTTGCCTCACTTTGAACTGGGCTTAAAAGGAAAGGTAGAATCTAGAGTGGGTTTATAATCCTCCACTCTCAAGGATTGTGGGTTTCTGGTTAGTTTAAAAAAAATAAAAAATAAAAATAAAAAAAATTACAATTAATTCTCATGAATGAAGAAGCTGACTTTTGATTTTGAAGCTGGGTCTAACATGTTTGTAAGAGTGTACAGTAGTGTGACAAAATGTCAATTAGGCCAGTGACCACTTAGCTTCAGCCATAAAAAAGTCTAGCTATTAATGTATCTATTCATTGAAACAATATTTATTAAGTGCTTTCACACTGGTGGATTATTGTATCATAAAATCTCTCTAAAAGCAGCATGGAGTTACTCATGAAAGAAGAGTGAGATAGAATTTTATTAATGGCTGCAACACTTCCTCCTTCCCCTTATCTATCCCTTCACTATGTGTATTTTTCTTTGACATAGGATATGGCCATAAGACATGTTTTGGTCAATGTGATGATAGTGCATGTGACAGCTTTTGTCTTTGTAGTGTCTTCATGTGCTGTCTTAATGAGAGTTATACACCTGTAAATCTTTCCATTCCAAGAAAACTGAAAGATAAATGGAATATCTAGACCCAAACAGCAGTTTGAAGCCAAGTCAAGGTAATCCTAGATTACATGTAGTAGAGGCAGTCTTCAGATTCATTAATGAGAATAATGATTCTTGTTTTAAGCCATTGACTTTTGTTGCATTTTCTTATTGGCATTACTGTGGTAATAGTTGAGTGATAAAACACAGAGATGTTTAAGTATGAATTAGTAAGTGCTATGACAGAAATATGCATGATTATTTTTGAGCAAAAAGGAGGGACTGCCAATTTATTCTGATGTAGTTAGAGAACACTTGAGAAAACAAGTAGATTTTTACCTCTGCTTTAAAGGGAGATACTTCTGCAGGCAAGATATGCAGATGAAGAATGTTTTGAATAGGAAAAAAATCACTTGCAAAAAGTTATGAAAGGCGTTGAATTGCAAACAAAATTCAGAGAACCTCAATATTCCTTTATGTTTTTATTTATTTTTTCCATTTTTATTTTACACTTGGGGGGACATGTGCCCATTTGTTACCTGGGTATATTGATCATGCTGAGGTTTAAGGTATGAATGATCCCATCACCCAGGTACTGAACACAGTATCTAATGGTTGGTTTTCTAAGTGTTGCCACCCTCCTTCCCTCCCTACTCTAGTAGTCTCCAGTGTCCATTTTTGCTATCTTTATTTCCAAGACTACTCAATGTTTAGCTTCCACTTGTAAGTGAGAACATGTGGTATTTGGCTTTCTGTTACTGCATTAATTCACTTAGGATCATGGCCTCTAGTTCTATCTATGTTGCTGCACAGGACATGATTTCATTCTGTTTTATGGCTGCATAGTGTTCAATGGTGTATATGTGCCACATTTTCTTTTGCAATCCATGATTGATAGGCACCCAGGTTGATCCCATGTCTTTGCTATTGTGAATAGTGCTGCAATGGACATGCCACTGTATTTGCCTTTGGTAGAACAGTTTACATTCCTTTGTGTATATGCCCTGTAGTAGGATTGCTGGGTCAAAAATGGTAGTTCTAAGTTCTTTGAGAAATCTCTAAACTGCTTTCCATAGTATCTGAACTAATTTACATTCACACTAGCCATGCATACGCATTCTCTTTTCTCTGCAGTATTGTCAACAACTATTGTTTTTTGACATTTAATAATGGTCATTTTGACTGGTGTGAGATGGTATGTCATTGTGATTTTGATTTGTATTTTTCTGATGCTGAGTACTTTTTTTCATGGTTGTTGGTTAGTTGTATGTCTTCTTTAGACAAGGGTCTGTTCATATGCATTGCCCACTTTTAAATAGGTTGCTTTTTGCTTGTTGGTTAATTTAAGCTCTTATAGAGTCTAGATAGTAGATCTTTGCCATATGCATAACTTGCAAATGCTTTTTACCATTATGTAGGTTGTCTGTTCACTCTGCTGAGTTTTTGATGTGCAGAGCTCTGTAGTTTAATTAGGACCTACTTATGAATCTTTGTTTTGTTGCAATAGCTTCTGGGGACTAGTTTATAAATTGTTTTCCAAGGCCAATGTCCACAATGGCATTTCCTAGGTTTTCTTCTAGGATTCTTATAGTTTGAGGTCTTACACTGAAATCTTCAATACATCTTGAGTTAGTTTTTGTGTGTAATGAAAGGAAGGAGTCTGGATTCATTCTTTTGCATATGGCTATCCAGCTATGCAACCACCATTTATTTAATAGAGAGTCCTTTTCCAATTGCTTATTTTTGTGAACTTTGTCAAAGATCAGATGGCTCTAAGTATGCAGTTTCATTTCTGGGTTCTCTACTCTGTTCTATTGGTCTATGTAACTGTTTTTGTACCAGTGCCATGCTGTTTTGGTTACTGTAGCCTGACAGTATATTTGAAGTTGAGTAATGTGATGCCCCCTGCTTTGTTCTTTTTGCTTAAGGTTGCTTTGGCTATTCAGGCTCTTTTTTGATTTCCTATGAATATTAGAATAGCTTTTTCTAGTTCTTGAAAAATGACGTTGGTATTATGATAGGAATAGTGTTGAATCTGTGGATTGCTTTGGGCCGCATGATTATTTTAATGATACTGATTTTTCCAATCTGTGAACATGAAATGTTTTTCAATTTGTTTGTGTCATTGATGATTTCTTTTAGCAGTGTTTTGTAGGTCTCCTCGTAGAGATTCTTAACTTACTAGGTTAGATGTGTTCTTAGGAATTTTATTTGTTGTGGGGTGGGGAGTACTGTGAATGTAATTGTGCTTTTGGTTTGGCTCTCATCTTGAATGTTACTGGTATTTGGAAATATGCCTGAGTTTTTTACGTTGATTTTACATCTTGAAACTTTGCAAAGTTGTTAATCTGTTCCAACAGCCTTTTGGAAGTCTATACTTTTCTATACCTAGAAAACTCTGAAGGTATAGGTATATTTTCCACGAAAAGAATTATTTTGACTTTATCATTTACTGTTTAGATATCTTTTTTCTCTTTCTCTGACCGACTGCTCTGCCTATCAGTTATAGTATTATGTGGAATAGGAATGGTGACAATGGGCATCCTTGTCTTGTTCCAGTTCTCAAGATGAGTGATTTCAGTTGTTGCTCAATCAGTATGATGTTGGCTGTGGGTTTTTCATAGATGGCTCTCATTATTTTGAGGTATATTCCTTCAATGTCTAGTTTCCTGAGGGTTTTTAATATGAAGTTGTGTTGGATTTAATTGAAAGCTTTTTCTGCATCTATTGAGACAATCCTATGATTTTTGTGTTTAATTCCTTTACAAGGTGAATCACATTTACAGATCTGCATATGTTGAAACAATCTTGCATCCCAGAAATAAAGCCTACTTTATCAAGATGAATTAACATTTTGATATGCTGTTGAATTTGGTTTGCTAGCATTTTATTGAGAATTTTTGTATATTCAATCAATTTTTGTATATTAAATATACTCATCAAGGAATATATTGGACTGTAATTTTCTCTTTTCATTGTCTTTGTCAGGTTTTGTTATAAGAATGATGCTGACTTCACAGAATGAGTTAAGGAGGAGTCCTCTCTCCTTGATCTTCGCAATATTTTCAAAAGAATTGGCACCATCTCTTCTTGGTACATCTGGTGAAATTCAGCTGTGAATCTATATTGTCTAGGGTTTTTTTTTTTTTTTGACTGATAGGTTTTTCATTACTGATTCAGTTTTGGAACTTGATATTGATCTGTTCAGGATTTCAATTTTTTCCTTATTCAATCTTGGGAAATTATGTCCTTCCAGGAATTAATTCATTTTCTCTAGATTTTCTAGGTGTTTATAATAGTTTCTGAAGATCTTTTGTATTTCTGTGGGATCAGCTGTCATGTCACCTTTGCCGTTTCTGATTTTGCTTATTTAGATCTTCTGTTTTTTTTTTTTTTTTTTTTTTTTTTTTTTTTTTTTTTTTTTTTTTTTCAGTCTTGTTAATCTAGCTAACTGGCTATAAATCTTGTTCATCCATTCAAAAAACAAACTTTTGTTTTTGTTGATTTTTATATAGGTTTTTGAGTTTCAATTTCATTTAGCTCCACTCTGATTTTAGGTATTTCTTTTCTTCTGCTAACGTTGGGGTTAATTTGTGCTTGTTTTTCGAGTTCTTCTAGGTGTGATATTAGATTGTTAATTTGAGACGTTTTCAGCTTTTTGAAATAGGTGTTTATAGCTATAAACTTTCCTCTTAAAGCTGCATTTGCTGCATCGCAGAGATTTTGGTATGTTGTGCCTCTGTTTATTTATTTATTTCAAAGAAATGTTTATTTCTGCCTTAATTTTGTTGTTTCCCCTATTTTCTTGTTTACCTAAATGACTTTTAGAAGCAAATTGTTAAATTTGCATGTAATTGTGTGGTTTTGAGAGATATTTTCGGTATTGATTTCTATTTTTATTGCACTGTGATACAAGAGAATGGTTGGTATGTCTTCATTTTTAATTTATTGAGACTGGCTTTATGGTTGAGTATATGATTAATCTTGCAGTATGTTCCATGTATAGATAAGAAGAATGTATATTATGTGGTTCATGAATGGGGTATTCTGTCTTTTAGGTCCAATTGGTCAAGCGCTGAGTTTAATTCCAGAATTTCATTGTTAGTTTCCTGCCTTGGTGATCTGTCTAATACTGTCACTAGGGTGTTGAAATTCCTGCACAATTATTACATGACTGTCTAAATGTTTTTAAATGTCTAGAAGTACTTGTTTTATGAATCTGGCTTCTCTAATATTAGGTGCATATATATTTAGGACAGTTATGTCTTCTTGTTGAATGAAACCCTTTATCATTATTTAATATCCTTCTTTGTCCTTTTCAGTGTTGTTGGTTTAAAGTCTGTTTTATCTGAAATAAGAATAGCAACTCCTGTTCTTTTTTGTTTTCCATTTGTATGGTAAATCTTTCTGTAATCCTTTACTTTTAGCTTATGGGTGTTGTTATGCACGAGATGCCTCTCTCGAAGACAGCAGGCCAATGATTCCTTTTTTTGTAAATCCAACTTGCCACTCTGTGCCTTTTACATGGGGCATTTAGACCATTTTTTTTCAAGGTTAATGTTGATATATGAGGTTTTGATCTTATTGTGAAGTTCTTAGCTGTTTGCTTTGTAGTTTCCATTGTGTGGTTGCTTTATAGGATCTGCAGGTTATGCACTTAAGTGTGTTTTTGTGTTTGTGGTAGCAAGTATTGTTCTTCCGTTTCCTTGTTTAGAACTCCCTTACAGATATCGTGTAAAGCTGGTCTAGTGGTAGTTAATTCCCTTAGTGCTTGCTTGTCTGCAAAATATTTTATTTCTTCTTCACTAATGAAGCTTAGTTTCATGGGGCATGAAATTCTTAGTTGAAATATATTTTCTTTACTAATTCTGAAAATAGGCTCCCAATCTCTCCTGGGTTGTAAGGTTTCTGCTGAGAAGTCCACTGTTAACCTGTTGAAGTTCCCTTCATGTGTGGTTTGACCTTTCTCTATCTGACTTTAAGGTTTTTTTTTTTTTTTTTCCAATGTTGACCTCAGACAGTCTGTTGACTATATATCTTGGTGACGTTCATTTTGTATAGTATCTCACAGGTGTTCTATGGATTTATTTTGTCTGAATATCTACCTCTCTAGGATATTAGCAAAGTTTGTTGTTGTTGTTGTTGTTGTTGTCGTTTCTTGTTTTACTATTTCCTCAAATATGTTTTTGAGATTGTTAACTTTTTCTCCTTTCTCAGGATTGCTAGTAATTCATAGGTTTGGTCACTTTACATAATCTCATATTTCTCAAAGTGTCTGTTCATTTTTACAAATTCTTTTTTCTTCATTTTGTCTGATTGGGCTAGTTCAAAAGACTGGTCTTCAAACTCTGAAATTATTTTCTCTGCTTGGTCTAGTCCGTTGATAAAGCTTTCAATTGTACTTTGAAATTTCTTAAGTAAACTTTTCAGTTATAGAAGCTCTGATTGATTTCTTTTAAAGATGTTTATCTATTTCTTCATTTCCTGGATTGCTTTAGAAATTTCTTTTTGCTAAATTTCAGCCTTATCGTGGATCTCATTTAACTTCCCTGAAATCCATGCTTTGAATTATTTATCTGTCATATCTGAGTTTCCATTTTGGTTAGAGTTCATTGCTAGAGAACTAGTGTGATCTTTTGGTGGTGTCACTACATTCAGATTTTTATAGTGTCAGAATTCTTGTGCTAGTTTCTTCTCTCTTTCCCTATAATATTATTTTATTATTTCCCTTTCTTTTCCTTCCCTGTTAAGGAGCTGTAACTGTGAAAATGCTGGGTAAGGTATTTTTGCTTGCTTTTAGAGCCCTATGAATTTCTTTCAGCAGGTGTTATATTAGGCTGTGCTATTCAAACCTACAAGCAAGTAGATGGTGTTTATAGATAAGAGCTGACTGCACAATGTAGGTGAATATATATTGGATCCTTATTTACTGTCAGAAGCTCTCTGTTGCCCTAGGCAATGGGCTGATTCATAAAATGCATAGTGGTCTATGTTCCCTGCTCAGCCCTGTGGAAATGGGGGCCATGAAGGGTGGGACCAGATCAGGCATGTCTGTCTACAGCTTACAGAAGGGTAGGCACAAGCACCAGTACTGAAGGAGAATTCAGTGGACAGCCACCAAGCACCCCAAAGTGTGCCTAGGCATGGGGCTGGGAAACCTGCTCAGCCCCAAGTTCTGTGCATGGGGATGGGAGGCAGCCTAAACTCCTAATTCTGGGGATTGAGTGTTCCAGATGCCTGGGCATGGAGCAGAGTGGGCTCCTCACACCAAGATCTTTGTACAGGAGGGATGGAGCAACTCAGGTGGATGAATCAGGCAAGTAGGTGCTTCATATACCTGAATATCTGCTTGGGCATATAGCAAAAAGGGCCCCGGCACTAGGATCTCTGCAAAGGAAAGGTGGGGCAGCTCAGGTTGCTGAACCATGCAAGCAGGTGCTCCAAATGCCTGGACATCTGTCTGGATGTGGAGCAGAGACGGACTCATCACACCAGGATTTCTGCACAGGAAGGGTGAGGCAGCTCAGACTGCTGACCCAGGTGAGCTGATACTCCTAATGCCTGGAGACCTGCTTTAGCATGGAGCGAAGATGGCCTTGCTGCATCACAGCTATGTCCAGGAAGGGTGGGGTGGCTCAGGCTGAAAAACCAGAGGAGTGAGTCCTCTGAATGCCTGGAGATCTGCCTGGCAAGAGGCAGAGGGGGCCTCTCTGCACCAGGATCTTTTTATCAGCTGTATGCCATCATGGTGGCTGTTTGCTGGCATTCTCCTCCATGTGATGGGTGGTGTCCTTCACGATTCTGATGGCTTCCCATTTTTCTTCCTGAATTAAAGCTCACAGAGTTGATCTTTGTATATTATCTTGCTATTTCCAAGTGGCTGACGCATGCTAAAAACCTCTCATCTTGGGAAAAAAGCATTCCTGTATGTTTAGAGTAACCTTTGCATAGAGTAACCAATGTAAAATGAAACATGAAGCATAACTGGTTAAAATTTAAATTATGAAATTCAAAATATTTTGCATAGGTTTATTCATTCACATGTCAAATGTGTATTGAGTATTCCATGGTGGACTCTCTTTTCGGCAAGGGGAATATAGCAATGAATGAGGCCAATGTAGGGGAGGAGACAAGAAAAAGCAAATCAATAAGTATGATAACTTATCCTAGTGATAAATGTGATCATAAATTAGAAAGATTGGTGTTTGATCATCTACAGCTGCTTAAATAACAGTCCAAAACTTAGTGTCTTAAAACAACAGTTTCATCTTCTCTGATGATTCTGCTGGTTGACTCTAGGCAGTTCTGATGCATATGATACCATCTGGGATTGTAGTTATCTGGGAACTACGTGAGTCTGGGTAGGTTCAAAATGGCTCACTCATAAATCTGTTGCATTGGTAGAGAGAGTTGAAAGGTTAAAATTTACTGGGCCACTAGTGTTACTGTACCTCTCTCTTTTTCCATATAATTGTTGGCTCTTCTCTACTCCACATAGCTCCTCCATGACCTCTCCATGATGTCTCTCTAGCAAGAAAAGCAATTGTTTTACATGATGCCTCGGGGCCCCCAAAAGTTCAAAAAGCGAAGGTTCTGGGTCATGTTAAGATTCAGATCCACAACCAGCAGTGCCTTCTCTGTCACATTCTTTTGGTTAAAATGAGTCATAGGGCCAGTCCAGATCCACTGTAAAAGGGAACTTCACAAAAGCATGAACATTGGTAGGTGTGGTTCATTGGAAATTATCTTTGGAGAGTAGCTACCACAATTGGGGTTAGAGTACCTTCCATGCAGTGGTCAGAGAGCATCCCTCTCATGAAATAACATCTAATGTGAGAGCTGCAAGAGGAAAAATGAAGCCAGTTATATAACAATCTGAGAAAAGAGCACTCTCAGAAGAAGGGCAGTATTAAGACACAGAGATAAAAAGAGTTTGGTGTATTTTAAGAAAATAAAGAAGAACGATTTGGCTAGTGTCCAGTAAGGGACAGTACAATGTTATAAAATGAATTTTGAGAGCTAGGGCTAAAATTGTAGACCTGGTAATATTTCATAATTGTAGAAAAAATGAAAGGTAAATGAAAGGTTTGGATTGGATTTTATTTCATAAGCAAGGAGAGACAACCTTTGAATTTTATATTTAAAAAACCTCCTGAATAAAGCACTTTAACAAGTAAAATCACAGAAACAAGGATACAAGTTAAGAGATAATTGCCATAGTAAAAGAAAGAAGTGCTAGTGGCTTGACTTTTGATTAAAACAACGCAGATAAAGAGAAGTAGAGATATCCAAGAAATATATTTTCAAGGTAAAGCCAATTGAGGCTTTACCTCAATTGTTGAGGGATTGATATTGTAGGAAGAGGTTATAATAAAATCATGACACACAACTGGATTTTTGACCTGGTGAATAACAAGTGTTACTAAATGACGTAGGTAACCCTAGGAAACTGTATTTGACCCTTAAAAGCACAGCATTTTAACCCTTTCTTATGGATGGAGAGTACCTGCCTTAAGAAGAGAGAGCATTTATTATTCATTAGAAGTAGAATGCAGACGATAATCAGTTGTCACAAAAGGAGTAGGCACATATCCTAGGATTTCTGAAAAGATGTGTCTCTGACTTTGATATGGATCTAGAGATTTGAAGAAACTATGTCTCATTCATTCAGGATAACATGTTCAAAACATCTGTAGCCATACCTAAGTCACAGAGAAGCAAGGAAATTAATAGAAGCATGCAGTGTTTGATAAAAGCATAACTGGCTATATAAATAACATAGTCTGCCCCTAGCAGTGACAATGCAGATGTTTTTGGTAGACCATATTTGTGACATGATTTTGGACATTGTGACTGCTTAAACTCCAAACCATGTATTTTGAAATTCCCTTAAAAGAATGAGGGGTATCTTGGTAAACCACATTCATATAAAGGGAAGGAGATAAACTTCATGATTATGTAAGGCTAGACAGTAAAGTTTTTGAGAGCTCAGTGATTTTGCTACATTATAACAAACTGCAAGGAGAAGGGCAACTTGCCACACTTTCTTCTCTCCACCACCAAGAAAGAAGTCTATGTTTTTGGTTTGGGAAAGCAGTTTATATATAAAGCATGTTGCTTTAACTCATTCCCCAGGTGAGCAAAAGTCCTTGAATTTTAAGAAGGATATAGTGAAAAGAAGGCTTTTTGCTTATTTGCACGGTGGTGCAAGCAATCCTATCACTTAGCCTTTTTAACCCAGGCAATATCATAATCAGAAGCATCTGTATGCAAGTGAAAACTGTAGCAACCCCAGTAGAATAACATGCAGGTTTTTCAGTATTTTACTTTTTCTTTAATTCTTACTAGTGAAATCATCTTGATGATAAAACTTGATAATCCATAATAAACACACATATGACATATGCTGTCCATCTTAAACTGAGTGCTGTGTGTTCCATGAACCCATACAGTTTAATGCATTTTCCCTACTAAGTGGAAATTTACATATAAGATGATCCCAAGCAATTACTAAAGACACAGGTGAGTATCCTGAGCAGATGGCTCATCATGACTGTCGTCTACGTCTCCCGTTCCACTGCCTTTCTCTTATTCTATATCTGCAGCTTTATGCAGAACTCCCTCTGACCAATTGAGTAAGATTAGGAAAAATAAAGCCTAACAGATGCTACAACACCATGCACTTTTACTTTAGCTAGGCGGAATTCTATGTAAAATATTATATCTCCACTAAGTGGAGAAAATAAATGTCCCAAGTTGACAGAACTTATGGTAGTACATTGAGTTGCCCCCACTGTTTGGAATGAGAAACAGCATGAGGTAAGGAAATACACAGATGCTTGGGCAGTAACTAATATGGCTTAAGAGTCAGGGACATGAAAAGACAATATTAGGAAACTGGTAGTAAGGAGGGAAGAACTATGTTAGCGGTTGAATTGTTTCCCCAAAAAAGATGGACAATGAAGTTCTACCTTCAGCACCCATGAATGTAACCAAATTTGAAAATAAAGTCTTTGCAAATGACAGTTAAGATTAAATCATTGGAATAGATCCTAATCCAATGACTGCTTTCCTTATATAAAGGGCACATTTCAACACAGAGACAGATAAACACACACACACACATACATACACACACACACACACAGAGAGAGAGACAGAGAGAGAGAGAGAATATTATGTGAAGATGAAGGCAGAGTTTGGGGAGATACATGTACAAGCCAGGGAGCACCAAAGATTGTTAACACACCACCAGAAACGGAAAAGAGAAGTATGGAACAGATTCTTCCTCACAGCCTTACAGCCCTTGGAAAGAAACAACCCTGCTGACATCTTGATCTTTATCTTCTAGCCTCTAGAACTGTAAGACAATAGATTTCTCTTGTTTAAGCCACTCACTCTACGGCATTCTGCTACAGCAGACCTGGGAAGCTAATACAAACTTTATGGATGCACCTCACAAGAATTAACCCTTCGTATGAGTGAAATTACACCCATTTAAAAGTGCATTCAGAGACTAATATTGTGGTGTAAGTTACAGTTAATCACAAAGACAACTTGATGTGTTCTATGGGTTTCAGTCATCTTTTTTATTATCTTTCAGCTTAAATATTTAATCAATGAAGTCAAGAAAAATGTGTCCAGATGGTGCATGGACTTGTCTTCACCAAAGCTGACTAGGAAACTTCTAAATCTACTGCATAATAGCAGAGTCAACACAGAGCCTCCACAATGGTCCCATAATTCAGAGATGCAAGTTAGTCAACTGGTGGTAGGTTTGTTGTCTTGAATTCCCTTGTGTCATGGATAGGAGAAACATTTTAATGTCATCTAAATACTTATTCTGGCAATGTTTACTTTCTCTGACAGTCATGTTTTTGTAGCATTACTTCTGTGGACTTCCTGAATGCTGTATTTATCATCACAAATCCAGCATAGCATTGTAGCATAAGAGATAAGGCAATGGGCTGAGGCTCACAGGGTTCTCTGGTCTTTTCACATGTCCTATTACCAGAAGCAAGAGATGGCAAAATGACTTATTGAAGACTGAAGACACAGTGTTAGGGTCAGCTTCAATCAACTTCCATGGTTGAAAGTCACAGCCTCTGATTCCCTTTCTGATATTTGGGGAATACGCACTGTTAAGAACTCAAGCTTACTTTTACCCAAAAAATGTTTCCTGCTCTTCCAACTGCCCTTGAGCCAGGTCATGAGCATACAACCTTGGATCCACCACTGAGATACACTCATTTTTTATTTTGTATCAAAATCTACTGATACAAGTAAATGAAATTAGGTAAAATCTACTATGACAGCAAGGGGCAAGCAGTCAAAGCAATAGTAGTTACTAATGACAGCACTGGCTGTGGACTGTGGAGTATGCCTACGAGATAAACAGGAATTTATTAATATTATGCATTCTTTGCCTCTTTCCTTCAGTTTCATCAGATATTTCATGTTTACGCATGCTATGAACTGAATATTTGTGTCGCTGCCAAAATCCGTATGTTAAAACTCTATCTCCCAGTGGGATGGTATTAGAAGGTGGGGTCTTTGGAGGTAATTACGTTTAGATGAGATTATGGGGATAGATTTTTCCATGATGGGATTAGTGTTCCTATAAGAAGAGAAAGAGACTAAAGCTCCCTCTCTCTCTTCCACAGGTCTGCAAACCAGGAAGATGATCCTTATCAGGAAGTGAATTGGCCAGCACATTGATCTTGGACTTCTCAGCATCTAGAACAGTGAGAAATACATGTCTGTTGTTTAAGACACCTAGTCTATGGTAATTTTGTTCTAACAGCTCCCACTGACTAACACAAGAAGATATTCACAAAGATGAGAATCTGCTTTCTGTTCCAAAATTTCACATTGTGTCTATTAACCTTCACTATATCTTGCCTCTCACAACTATCATCATAAAAGAAAACAACATATTGTGTATAATACACATTAGTTTATCAAGAAGGAAATGATTCTCAATCTGATTTTATAAGGGTATTGATGAAGGATTTTAATAGAATAGTAGAAAACAGCAAATCCATTAACCAATTTTGCCAACAAGAGAAGCAGTAGAGTGTATGTAGAGGAATGAGTTCTGGAGTCAAACAGCCTGGGTTCAAGTCCCACTTCCAATTCTAAATTATTGTGCTACCTTTGCCACATTTCTTGTGCCTCTATACTCCTGTCTCTAAACTGGGGATACAAATTGTATCTGCACTATAGTGATGCTAATATGTTTAAATGTTACAATACTTCTTACCTTCTCAAGAAGTGTCTAGCTTATAGTAAGCAATTGATATTATCTATTTACATTAAAGATTGGTGCAAATGAATGCATCAAAATATCTCTAAGAGAAAATATAATATTATAAAATTATATCTTATGTCTTAAAAAGTCAACCAGTCCAGCTAAAACATTTTTATTAGCCTAAATTTAATCACATAATTTGAATAAGAAAAGAGAGTATGAGCACTAACTCTTACTTTATAATGGAGAAAATGCATCAATGTGAGCAGAGCTGTCCCAATAGTAGCTAGATTGAACTCCCTTACTCCACTATCAATGAAAAAGGCAAACAGAAAAATCCCGTCTGTCCATATGACAAGTCCAAAATCAGACACCTGCGTGGCAAATATGCGTAGCAGTGAGTATCACAGATGCTCTAAATTTAGTACAAACCATATGCTCAATGATTTACTTAAATTGGATGGGGATGACGATCCACTATAGAAAAAGTCCACAGAGCAATTAAGGAACAACATGTTTTGCTGCTCTCATCTCATCTTCTCTCCTTTAGTCCCAGATGTTACAACCACTACAGAGACATTAATCAATTTGTTAATTTATTGTCAGATTGTTAAAGGTTTATGAAGATTTTGACCCATTTTGCTACATTTGTTTTGGCAGCAGGATTAATTTAATTATAATTGTCTTGGGGACAAAGGGAAGACAATAGGATATCACATGTTCTATCTGAATGGATTCATACTTTCACCAGACAATTCAAGCATTTGTGCATTCCCAGTCTTCAAGCATGTGATTGCCCTGAAGAAATGAAGGAATAAAAGTAGCTGACATCTATCTACATTTCCTGACTGACATTACTTGTTTCCTTCACACTTATCTCTCTAAAGGATAGTCCATAAATTTACTTGACTTCCAATAGCTCTAGTACTTTATTCACAGGTTTTTAATCTGCATTTTTTTCTACATTAAACAAGTAAAAATATTTACATTTTAAAAATAATAATAAAGTTCTAGCTTAAGCCATCAGTATAATCTTTTCGATAAAATGTGATTCCTTTTCTCATTTTTATATAAAAGAAAAACTCACATTGTAGATTTTGTTCTAATTTTGCCCTAATAGATACCTCAAACATATTAATCTAGTGACATTATTTAGGACACAAATTCCTTGAGTCTAGCTTTCCTCATCTGTTAATAGAAATACTCTACGTCTCTACTAGGTAACAGGTTTGTTGTACAGATGAATAACTGTGTTTTAAATATTTTAATGGGCAAGACTATATTGAGATTATATTTTTTTCATCTATCTTTATGTCATCAGTCCAGCTAGACTCCTTTCTACAAGATTAGTGGATATGATACAGACACTAATATGATACTACTACAGGTACTTCGAGTACAGATTTGGAACCCAGTAAGCATATATTAAATACATTTAGAATGAACTTTTATTTAATTAAATACTCTGTGTAAATGAAAATGCTAGGTACATAATACAAAGCTCAAAGAAAAGAATGACTAATTGCAAAAGAATTTGGAAGAAAATATTTAAATACTCTAAGCCAGTGGTTCTCAAAATGTCTTCTCCAGACCAGCTGCATCAGAATCACCTGGGGACTTGTTAGAAAGCCTGCAAATCTTCAGTCTCCAGTTCTGACCTAGTGAAGCAGGAACTCCAAAAGTGCAGTGAAACAATTTGTAGTTTAACAAGTCTTCCAGCTGATTCTGATTTATGCTCAAGTGTGAGATCTACTACACTAAACAATAATGGTGGGATGGAAATCATTATTGTTGTAATTATGTTGAACCTCCTTTAGGAGACTGGGAGTATGAGAGCCAATGTCATTCAATAGTAACATACATTTAATTACTGTACTTTAACAGAGGAGCTTCACTAAAACCCACATTAAAAATCCCATAGGGTAGAGTATTAATCCTCTAGTGCAGCACTGTCCAACAGAGCTTTCTGCAATGGTAGAAGTATTTTATATCCCTGCAGTCCAATTGAAACATGGCTACTATGACTGAGACACTGAATTTTTGGTGTTATTTAATTTTAAGGAATTTCAATTTAAGTAGCTGCATATGTCTATTGACAACCATATTAGATATAACAACACTAGTGACTATTCATTCATTCATTCATTCGTTAGAGACAAGGTATCACTGTCATCCAGGCTGGAGTGCAGTTGCACAATCATGGCTCAAGGTAGCCTCTATCTCCAAGACTCCCAGGCTCAAGTAATCCTCCCACACAGGCTTTTGAGTAGCAGGAACTATGGCTTTTTTTTTTTTTTGGAGAGATGACTATGTTGCCCAGGCTGGTCTTGAATTCCTGAGCTCAAGCAATTCCCCCACCTCAGCCTCTCGAAGTGCTGGGATTACAGGTGTGAGCCACCTGCCTGGCCAATAGAGGCCGTTAGATATTGCATGAAAATCTTCAACATTATATGAAATGGGACAATTTCTACAATGGTGGGGTCAATGAGTGTGTTTAAATCCTAGAAAAAGTGGCATTTGGGTTGCAACTCAGTGCATGGGACATAATTTCAAAAGACAGAAATGGGAGCTAATATAAAGAGAGGCTCTGACATACTAAAAAAAAAAATGGACTGACATACAAGGTGCAGAAGTTGCCCAAATTGGTTTGTG
Organism: Theropithecus gelada; assembly: GCF_003255815.1. Taxonomy (NCBI): domain Eukaryota; kingdom Metazoa; phylum Chordata; class Mammalia; order Primates; family Cercopithecidae; genus Theropithecus; species Theropithecus gelada. The sequence goes on from NC_037672.1 coordinate 32,009,471, forward strand.
CAAAAAGTGTATGTTGGGAAAGCATAGAAAACAAGGATAAGCTTCATTATATCCAGAAAAAGAAATACAAAAATGTTTGTATTTTATTGTTTATTCTCTTAGGAAGTAATGAATATTTAGGCAAAGGAATGACAGAATCTGTCAGATGCTTAATTTGTCAGGATGCATTAAGTGATGGAAGGAGACAATTCAGGAGACTCAATAAAATGAAGCTTGCAGGCAATAAGAGTACACATTTAGGCATATTTCAATATAATCAGATAATGATTTGAGTACCTATTATAGGACCAGTACTTGCTAATATACTAATTATCAATGTTATAAAAGTATGTTCTACTTTAGTCATAAACACACGAGGCACTAGTTTAAGAAGTCAATTCCTAGATATCCTGTCAAACCCACTAACTCAGAATCTCCAAGTGTGAGGCCCAAGAATCTATAAAATATTCAGCAATTTCAACGATAATTATTTAGAGCAAAAACATTTTAGAACTATGAGGCAAATGATAAATAAGAAGTCAACTTAGATGGATTCTCTATATAATTAGGTAAATATATAATATGTAATAATTTGGCTGCAATATTTGCTCACCTGTTGCTTGTACTAATTTTAACTTATTTATTTCTCTGTTCTACCATGTTCATAAAATTTAATGAATTCTGAGAACCAGCTATGTGAGTTTTTTCATCTATGGATTCATACAAGGTGACATTTCAGATTAAGTAAACTATCGCTATAATTTAGCTTAAAATCAATCTCACCTGAAGAGGCCATATAATTTAGGAAGTGGAAAAATGATCACATCACCTTGACACATTGCTTCATGATCAGACATATCCCTACTGTGTATTCTCAATAGATTCACGTTTTTCATTTTAGAAGTCATTATTTTATGTTCCTTTTGTGATTGGGATTGTCCTTTTCTATTAGGAAATTATATTGTATGGAATATCCTACACCCCTTTCTATGGGAGGAAAAAACCCCAAACAGTTACATGAGTGCATTTTCAGGCCTATCTGACTGTATATTTAAGAATATAACATAAAACAGTATTTTTCTGTGTCAGTATACCTGGCATCCTACTAACTAGTTAAAGGTTTATAATGATAATTTTTTTGTATTTATATACCCTGTAGCCTATTTAGACTTCAAGAAATTAGGCATGTCATTAACTCAGTGAAGAAAAAGGAGTGAGGAGACTCTAAAAACGACAGCAATTTTGATGCTGTGTCAGTGGTGGAAGTAAGCAAAATGAAATGAGTAACTTCTTTCCTTTCACTCACAGTGCAATAACTGACTGTGTTCCCAGTCTTCATTTTCAAGGTAAGTGATTGAATTGTGAAACATGGATATTCTCCAGTCTTCATTTTACCAGCAATGAATTCTATTTCCTGCCTGCTGAAGTAACTTGTTAATACATTGCTTTTGATATATGAAATGAGAGTAATGGACACACTCTATGAAAAAAGATATGCTTTGCTACTTGGCTTACAAAATGCTGTTCCTCTTACCTGCTACAAGTGATTAAGAGTAAAATATAAGTATTCATCAGGGAATTCTAAGCACTGTAGATTTTTCTGGCCTCATGGTGTGTTAAAGATTTTTCTCTATATAAGTCTGTTTTCTAACTCTTTGCACATTGCTTATGCAGTGTGGATGCTGAAGAATTGTGACTCTACAGCCAGAAAATAATATATATGATAAACATTTACATCCCCTACCTTAAATATTTATAAAATCTTAAAGACTGCTAGGAGCTTCTTCCATTTTTAATTGCAATCAGGAAAGTGAAAACTGTTCAGTTGTTCTCTGAAGAGATACTTTACTAGGCATGAAAATAGTTTTTTAAAAAAATAATGTCACTTAATTATTATTTCGTAATACAACTGTATAGCTATTCTATGCAATTTTATAGTTCAACTATAACAACAGGGCAAAGTACTTAATTTACATTATAATAGCAAGAGTTATGCATAAAATTTTATATAAACGCAGTAAATAATAAAACAGCCAAGTTGACTATATTCTAATGGACTTTAAAAAAATGGCTTAGTTTTTTTTTTCACTAATTATTTTCTTTCTCATGGTGAAAATTGCTGATCCCTGTGAAATGAAAAAATGCTCTATTTCTCTCTTGTTCTAGTGCACTACTAGTTATACACAGAGACATTTCACAATGTAGGCATTTCACATACAATCCTGTTCCCATCTACCTACCTCTTCAACACTAGGGCAAATTTCATATCTTAAAATGAAAATAAATTACCCAGTAATAATAGCCTATTCATTCACTGTGAACTCATGACCATTTTATAAGAGCAATAGGGTGAGCTCACCTTCGACTATACATAAAATTTACTAAATAAATCTGACATATAAAATGAGTTGTAAGTCCAATCTTGTTGCATGTCAATCAGGCATATCAGATAAGAATTTTTTAAAAAGGAATTACCATACTGGAACTGTTTTACATACCGATATTTAGGGATTTTAAAATTTTTCTGAAGTATGCATAATTAACAATGAAAATATGTACAAATGAAGTTTCTGTTTAGACACTCTGCTGTTTTCTTAGCCTCTTCTCCTCAGGTCCCCAACATACCCTCCCTGCAAAACTGTTGATCCGGTGTCTGTTTTATTTACTTTCACATCACCAACTTCTGAATAAACACCCCATCCAACTTCTAAGTTCCTTCCTGACAACTGGTGTATACAAATGCTAGAGGACAAAATTCAGCAGGAATTCTTCACCCCAGGACCTGCCCAGTATGGATGGAGCAATCTTGATGTCCTACCAGTAAGGAGGGTTGAGGGGGTAGATCTGGTGCACCTTCAATGAGAATTCAAGGAAAGAAAGTCACCATGCCATTTTATACTCACCAAGGGATAGTAATGGTTGGAAATCAGAAATACTTATACTTTATTAAACAAGGCAGTCAAGTTATGAATTCTGGAAACATAATAAATTTGTCAAACCTGATAAAACATATAAAACAAAAACAAAAACAAACGCAAGGAAGTGTATTTTAAAGGGCTGCTAAGTGAGAAGCAGAAAATACAGTGAATACTGTGTGAAGGAAAACAATTAGGTTCAAAGGTGTTAGGAAGACTTGGTCAAATGTTCTAGTTGCAAAGCGGGATTTAAATACACTGTGGGGAGGCTAGTTTCTTAGTGGACATATTTCTCTGTCAGATACTTTGTAAATGAAAATATCCCTTTGCTAAATTAATTTTTCCAGCATTTATGTGTAAATAATTAATGACTACTTAAGCATGTCTGTGAAATATCTGATGGTTCCCATGCAAGGAGCATTACTATCAGCAATTAGATATGAAAAGAAACCATCTTTGATCCTTTATGAAAATTGAAATAATTATCTTTTAAAAGAAACATACATCCATTAAAAGACTCACATTTCCCTTACGGATAAATTTTTTCTGGAGAACTCCTAAACTACTTAGTGAAACAAATGGGGACTTTAGAGCAAATAAACGCTACACATCTGCTTTGGAACTTTAGGTTTCTATCCACCAACAATTTGCTTCTCTGGGAAAATTTTGAGATGAATTACCCTGTCCTATTTATCTTGTGCTGCTTCTGTTGCTGCTTTAACCTCAATGTATTTCATAAGCACTTCAAAAGAAACTCAGAACAGCTGAATATGTCCTTTCTTTTTCAACATGCAGACCCTACTCTTGAGTGCTGGAATTGCATTTTATATCTGGTTTGGAACCCAGTTCTTGGTAGCTGAACATAATCATCCTTAATCCGTTTGGCAGCTTACTTATTACTTTGAAGAGTAGGAAGAAAGGTGTTTCTATTGAGTTTGCTCTCCAATCCGTGTCTCTTTAAAGAGTGCAGGTGAATAATCTATATTTCAAAGACAGATGACCTTTACTTGATTTAATGGAATCTCACTTTCAATATCTGAAATGAGAAAGTGATTAAAGCTTTGGTTGATAGGCAAGATGTATTTTAGGAATAGATAAGCATAAAGGTCAGATACTGTCAGGAAGGATTTTGACTTTCTTTAATATTTAAGTACTTCCTATGAATCATGGTTTATGCATTTATAGTATATTTCTAAGTTGGATTACAAGTCCTGCGTGTTTTATATAATTTCTAATTGGTTTCTGACATAAGGTAAAGATATTGGGCAAAGCAGGTATATTTTTGTCTGGGTTTTCATAGAGACTAGACCTATTCTGTTCTTAAAAGACCATTGGAGAAGATAAGAGTCATTTGGCACACTGCTTTAGAGAATTTACAATTCTGTTTGATATGATTTTAAATTACAATTAATTTGAATTTCAATGCCTATGTTTTGCTGTCATCTATATTCAAGGAATTTATCTCAACAAATTAATGGAAAAATTAATCTAACATTTTTGGAGGATTCACGAGATAGCATGTGCTTTTCTAAGTGATGCACAAGTATCAGTTCATTTAACCTGCCTCTGGATCAGTACTTGACCCACAGTAAAGATGTGTTGAAGAATGAACTACTCTATGAAGCAGGATTGTTAACTGTCCCCATTTTATAGACAGGGACTTTGTGACAGAGATAAGTTAAAGAGCTTGCCCTTTGCCCAAGATCATAAAGCAAGTAAGTAGTAAAGCTCTGGGTTTCAACACAGGTCCCACGCACCCACATTTCTCACCATGATGCTCTGCCATGTGTTCGTCACACTAAGAGTAGCATATAAATTATATAACATATAACAGTAGCATATAAATTATATGTAAACAGGATTTTGTACAGAACACTTTGGCTCACCTTCCATTTATTGCTAAAATCATAGTGTATCTTAAAATCTTATGTATCTTATCCCATTTTTAAACATTTTAATCTACACTAGTTACACTTGTCTATACTTCATAGGTGAATGCTTAGATGATTACTTGCTATTATATATGATAGGATACGTATGAAGTGACAGAATAAATGTATAAACATAACTCTTAAGGGATTAAAAGAGAGGTTAGAGTCTATTTCTGGATTCAGACACATATTATTGCAGAAGAAGAATTTATGATAACCATTCAAGCAAGGTTTTGACTGTTGACGTCTCAGGCAGTGAGAACACCACGAGTAAAATGAGAAGGCAGGTAATTGCAGTGACATTATACAATACTTCTTGGAAGTCAACTCACAGCTACCATCATAGTACATTCTAAGGTTCTTCTATGCAAGAGAAAAATGTGGCACATTCCCTGACAGTCTCAGGGTTGTTAATGGTGACCCAAATCTGTGACATCATTGGCTTTCTTTATCAAAGCCTTCAGACTGCCCCATGTGAAATCCAAGAGAGTAGGATAATTCATAATTAACTAGGAAAGAAAACTTACGTAGACTCCTCATCTAATGTGTGTTAGTGTTGCCATGTCGGGTAAAATAATTAGCTCCCTTGAATCTATTTTCTCATTTGTAAAATGGAGATAAATGTTAATGTTACCTTCTTAAGAGACTTTTCTGTGAGACTCAAATAAGAACCTTGAAATTGTTAACTATTTCATGTAAAATGTCACCACCATGCAAAACATTCACTGTATTTTACTTCTATCTTTTAAAGTGGTGTTTTTGTCACTGGAAATATAAGAGCCTTTTCTATGAATACTCTCAGTAATATATGAAGACTATATGGACAGAATTTTTTTAAAAATTGAAAATAAAAAAGCAAGAAAGTCAACAAGTATTTTAGATATTTAAGGGAACACTAGAAATCAGAGGAAGATAATTTGAAAAAAAAATCAGAAGAAAAAAAGAAAAAAAACACCTGGAAATATCTTCTGAAAACTGAACTTAAATTCAAATCAGCAGTGTCACAGGCGGCAGCTCAGAGAAAGTGCTGTCTACCTTGGCTGCTGCTCAAGCCTCCTCACCCCATTCCCAAGTAGAGATTTCTCCCTGCCCCCACACCCATGCCCCCAGGTTTCCCATCAGTCCTTGCCTAGACATCATGAAGGCCAACTTCATTATGCCCTGATTCCTGTTCAAGTGAGTCACCATCTGAACTCTGGGATTGCTAGGTTACTTTCAATTCTTGTTTTTTATTCTCTTAAGACAGCTGTGTACAAACTCTCTTTGAACTCTTTTACCTACCCCTGAACAACTCCTGAGTTCTTCCATCTGGAACATACTGTTATCAGCAAAATCTCCCGAGACTCAATTATTTCCCTAAAGATTCTTTTTGCCTTCTTATTCTAATACAAGTTTCTTCTACAGGACTTGGCTTCATATGAAATCTCCAAAATGCCCGTGGTCATATTCTTTTCCATGATTCATCTGAAAGAGAAGCTAGGTGTTTTTCTTGAACCTCATGCCCATTTGTGAACCATTTTTCTCTTTTCCTCCTAAGAGCAGTCAGTATTGAGTCTCAAAGTTTCAAGAGTATATCATGCATATGGCTCCTCATTTCAGTGATTTGCCAACACAAGGTCACTCTCAATCAATTCTTGAAGATTTTTGCTGGATCACTGTCTCTCTAATTTGTTCTTGCCATATTTTGGCAAGGCCAGTACTCTCATAGGTTATTCTTTCAGTACCTGGACTTTCAGTTTCTTCACTTCTTTTCTACTTATCTTATCTCCTATCCTACCTCAGCATCGCACTTTCCAAGCCAAAACTCTAAAACATATCATTACCAGTAACTTTAGAGCCTCCATAATCCCAAATTCAAGCATTCAACTCTATTCTACCTCTTTCATCCATATAACTCTACCCAGACACTAATAATTTCTTTATCCTTCTAAGAATTTTAGGTCAATACTTATTTTTCCTCTTCATGGCCTCTCACCCACTTTTTGCTCTTACTTCACTTGCTATCCAACTTAAATTCCATGCTTCAAGAATGTAATCTCTCCTTAGTTTATAACGTCAATCATTTTGCTTGATTTCCATTCCTCAGATTTCCATGGAAAATACCGGACCCTGCTAAAGATCTGCTGGGTTGGCATCTACACATGCAACCATACTAACTGGCCTCACTGGTAGATATGAATTACTACCACTCATATCAATTAGACCCTTACTGCTTTCTGATATTCATACCACATTTTCTTCATCCATTCACTCACACAAGCTCATGGATATTACATTTCCAGTTTTCTCAGCTGAAACCTCCACAACTTTATTCTCTATTCTAACAGATAGAAAATGATGTTTTTATTGTACTAAGAAAATATAAATGACTAGGAGGAAAAATATTCATCAACAACCACTCTTTTAATTTGTTCCCATATTCCACTTTATTAATATATATTTATGCTTTGTGCTTTTGTCTAAGACAAACTCATCTATTTATGCATTATATCTCAAATCCTCTCACTCGAATCCAGCCCAATACTTCAGTAACACTTGCACTCTCTCTTACTGTTTGATCCTCTCCACCTGCACATAATCATACTAATATTTTTCCATCTTAAAATGTAATAAACAAATCCTTTTCCTGAGCTCATATCCTTTTTCAGTTACCACCCACATTTTATCTGCTCTCACTTATAGCAATAATTCTCTAACAGACAAACAAACATAAAATAACAACAAAAGAAATCAACACGTAAACTTGAGGTATTCATATCCTCTGCTGCCTTTAACTAACTCCAATCAGGTTGGTCTCCAGCACTCCACACTGCTCTTATCAGGATCAACAAAGGCCACGACATTAATAAGTCAAGGTCAATTTTTGCCTCTCATTTAATTTGACATGGCAATACAACTGATGCAGATTATCTCTTCTACCCTTTGTGATACTATTTTTGCTTATACATACACACACACACACACAAATCGTCTACTTTCTACTTCTTGACTGCTTGTATTTTTCCCAATCTCCCCAGCTTTTAGCATTGGAATATCCAGAGCTCAGTTCTTGAACTTCTTTTGAAGTGGCTAAAACCCTGCCTTGGGAAACCCAGAAACCCCGTCTTATGGGCATACATATAAATGAAGCCCAATTTTTTTAGTCACATACAATTATTTTTACCTAAAACAACGATAAAATGGTATATATTGAGGTCAGTAAGTGGGGAGTGACTGAAGTGATTAATTTCTGCTATTGCAGTAGTTTAACATAAATCTTAGCAGGGAAATAACTAAAAATTTTCCCCAGGCCAAGTCTTCTTAGATAACCAGTATGCCTTAATAAAAAGAGAAACGAGAAAACTTTAGCAAACCTAGATTTGATTCCGGTGATAGATAATTATTATTACTGTAACTCTTAGGTTATTTTTGAGATTCCTCATCTATAAAATACGGCTAGAGCACAATACTCTGCGTTTTTACAAGAGATAAAGTCAGAATTTGGCTTTGCTTCCAGATTCTAAGAATGAGTTATCTCTTCTTTCTTCTCCACAAAGACAATCATTTCCCCTGCACTCTTGATCCTTATTCTCTGTTATCTCCAGACCTTGAAGCATCACTCATTTGTAGTCTCTTTGAATTCCCAAGAGGCTCTTTATTTTAATTTACTCTATTAACTTACTCGAGCCTCTCAAATCCTAAAGGATTCTGGGAATCTCCAGCAGAATGAACATACCAATGCCTCAAATTCAGTAAGCTCCAAATCAATTTATATATTATCCATTAAATCTAATGCCTTCTGGTAATTTCCATGCCAATGTCCAGCATTGTTATTCAGCCAGTCACCCAATATGGAAATCTAGAATTGCAACTTTGACATTACCATCTTCCATATCTACCACATCTAATTAATTACCAAGCTGTATGTCCTATAGCTTTTAATTTTTTTCTCAAACCTATACTCCTCTTTTCATTTTTATACTCACTGCTGTAATTTAAGTCTTCATTATCTATTTCGCAGAACATGGCAAAGGTCCTATTTGACCTTACCGACTGGCAGAGCTTCTTTATTATACTTGTTCAATCAAAATTTTTGTAAAAAATTCAAAGCTGATTATCTCAGCTCCCTGCATAAAACAATTGTTATCCTGGTTTTGTAGTGCTTCTCAAACCTTTTGAACAATATACCACTAACAAGCAAAGAAGAATAGCTTACCACGCACCTTGAAGTTTGTGTACTCTGTTTCTTACTGTCTATCCTAATTTTTTAAAAATTGTGTTACATTTTAGTTAAGGAAATCTCCCTATTATCCATTCTAGTTTTCTGCTCGTGGATCTGGCTCCGCCATTAGACTAAGAGCTGCTTCATGGAAAGATATTTTTCTTATTCATCTTTATTTTGTCAGTATAGTGTATATTGTTTGATTTATAGAAATAACTCACTAAATAATGGCCTAGTGAATCGACAAAATAAAAAAAGTTAGTATTTTCCAGTATAATACTAAAATATTAAGATTTATTATAAAGATAAACTTCCAGAAAATAAAAATAAATCTGCATAAGTTTATATATTGAAACATTATTGAATTTCTAAACCATCGAAAACTACCTACGTGACAAACATAGGCAATTGAGTAAAATATAGCTAACTGTGATCAGAAAGAAGTATTATGTAATTGCACAAAGGAAAGATCCCTATTTACTGATAAGTTAATTTCAGATATAGTAAGTTAAAAAAGGAAAGGTGAAAAATATTATATACATATGTAGGGATGCACAATCTTTTCGGTAAGAAAGAATAAGAAATAAAAAAGCATACACGTATTTTGCACATATGCATTAAACATTTTTGCACATACACATTAAATATTTTTGGCTGACACACTTCTTAAGAGCTGCTGTGTTCTCTGGGTATCAAAACAGAGGTGTATGATCTTTGTTTGCAAATTATTGGTGATGCTAATTTTTATTAGTAGGTTAAAATGTTTTTTTTTATTTTATTCACTTCACAATTACTATTTTTTTCTTTTGTATTTAATAACGAATTCAAGGCACAATCCTTTGACAAAGCGTAAATATTTTGTTCTTCATTAAATGACCTCTTCTGCTGATTAAGCCTTTACTAATGATTCTTGGTGGAAACTCTTTTTATATGTTTGTTGTAAAAGGTAATTTTCTAACTTTATTGTTTCTACTGTATTTATTAATTGATAGCCTATTGAAATAATTTTCCATCTTCCTAATTAATTTATTCATTTACTTTGTACATGTGTATGTCTGTATGTTCCTCTACTTTCAATGGGGTTATGTTCTAACAAATCCCTCATAAATTGAAAATATCAAAAGTTAAAAATGCATTTATTACACATAACCAGTGAATATTATAGATTAGCCTAGCCTACATAAACATTCTCTAAACAATTACATTAGCCTACAGTTTGGTGAAATCAACTAATGCAAAGACTATTTTATAATCAAGTAAAACCATTTTTATAATAAAACAAAAATACTACTTTATAATAAAGTGTTGGATATCTCATGTAATTTATTGAATACTCTGCTAAAAGTAAAAAACAGAATAGTTATATGGATACTTGAAATATAGTTTCTACTGAATGCATATAACTTTTGCCCCATTGTGAATTCCAAAAATTGTTAAGTCTAACCATTGTAAATTGAGGACAACCTGTGTTCATTTTCAATAAAGACTCATGGGGTCTTACTTTATGCAATGTGATAAAATTCATTAACTTCTTTATATATATTTACATGCTCAAATTGTGCCTATTTGGCTAGTGGAAACCCCTTCAAGCTGGTTTCTCTATCCTTTCAACACACTCTCACCATCATTTTACTCACTTTCTGCAACATCAAGTAAGATATTTCTGTCTTGATTTGTAGCTTCCCTGTCCCAAACTTGGAATTAGTCAGTTTTTGAAAAATACCTAGCTCTTTTTTTTTTTTTTTTTTTTGGAGTGTTTAATAGTGTTCTAAATCTGTGTTGGTGATCAATTTCCATGTAACAACTTACTCCAAAACTTGGTGGTTTAAAACAATAACAAACATGTTATCTCTTATAATTTTTCTGGGTCAGGAATTTTAGAGGGCCTGGTTGGGTAATTCTGATTTGGGTTTCTGATGAAGTTTCTTAGGTGTACATTGGAACTTCAGTAATCTGCAGGGGTTCGGTGGAGGAGAGAAATGGTTGAAAGAGATAGGTGAGGAGTGACACTTCTCTGAGTGTAATTTTGATTATCCAAATCAATTTTTAATTATATATATATATATTCAATTATGTGAACAAGATGGAAAATAAAAACCTAATATAAAGAAAAGCAAATGAATCCAACTGTTTTTCAAACCACATTAAAGGTAGAGATTTTTAAATTGAAAAGAAGATATCCTATTACATTTTGAATAGATTACTTGGATTTTATACTCCTAAAGAAAAACAGAACAACGAACAAATCTTGAACTTTTCTTAGTAGGAATGAGCATAGAAGGTGTGAAGCCATTTTAGGCCTATTGAAAGATTTATCGGAGGAATATACTTATATATAAACTCATTAATTTATAATTTCAAGTATTTATATACACACATGGATACACATATGCACACATACATGTGAGGAAGAAAATCTGATAAACAGAGCTGGGAAAGGCTATGAAGGAGAGATTTTGTCAATGCCAGGCCTGCCTTGCAAGAGCTCCTGAAGGAAGCACTAAACTTGAAAAGAAACAACCAGTACCAGCCACTGCAAAAGCATGCCAAATTGTAAAGACCATTGATGCTATGAAGAAATTGCATCAATTAACAAGGAAAATAACCAGCTAACATCATAATGACAGGATCAAATTCACACACCACAATATTAACCTTAAATGTAAGTGGGCTAAATGCTCCAATTAAAAGAAATAGACTGGCAAATTGGATAAAGAGTCAAGGCAAATCAGTGTCCTGTATTCAGGAGACCCATCTCATGTGCAGAGACATACATAGGCTCAAAATAAGGCGATGGAGGACGATCTACCAAGCAAATGGAAACAAAAAAAAAAAAAAAGCAGAGGTTGCAATCCTAGCCTCTGATAAAATAGACTTCAAACAAACAAAGATCAAAAGAGACAAAGAAGGCCATTACATAATGGTAAAGGGATCAATTAAACAAGAAGAGCTAACAATACTAAATACATGTGCAACTAAATATACATACAGGAGCACTCAGATTCATAAAGCAAGCTCTTAGAGACCTAAAAAGAGACTTAAGACTCACACATAATAATAATGGGAGATTTTAACACTCCACCATCAATATTAGACAGACCAATGAGACAGAAGGTTAACAAGGATATCCAGGACTTGAACTCAGTTTGGCACCAAGCAGACCTAATAGACATCTACAGAACTCTCCACCCCAAATCAATAAAATATACATCCTTCTCAGCACCACATCTCATTTATTCTAAAATAGACCACATAATTGGAAATAAAGCTCTCCTCAGCAAATGTAAAATAACAGAAATTACAAACTCTCAGACTGCAGTGCAATCAAATTAGAACGCAGGATTAAGAAACTCACTCAAAACTGCACAACTATATGGAAACTGAACAACCTTCTCCTGAATGACTACTGGGTAAATAACAAAATGAAGGCAAAAATAAAGATGTTATTTGAAATCAAAAAGAACAAAGAAACAACGTACCAGAATCTTTGGGACACATTTAAAGTGGTGTGTAGAGGAAAATTTATAGCATTAAATGCCCACAAAAAAAAGCAGGAAAGATCTAAAATCGACACCCTAACATCACAATTAAAAGAACTAGAGAAGCAAGAGCAAACAAATTCAAAAGCTAGCAGTAGGCAAGAAATAACTAAGATCAGAGCAGAACTGAAGGAGAGAGAGACAAAAAAAAAACCCTTCAAAAAATCAGTGAATCCAGGAGCTGATTTTGAGAAGATCAACAAAATTGAAAGACCGCTAGCAAGACGAATAAAGAAGAGAGAAGAATCAAATAGATACAATAAAAAATGATAAGGGAGATACCACTACCGATCCCACAGGAATACAAACTACCATCAGAGAATACTATAAACAACTTTAGGCAAATAAACTAGAAAATCTAGAAGAAATGGATAAATTCTTGGACACATACACCATCCCAAAACTAAACCAGGAAGAAGTTGCATCTCTGAATAGACCAATAACAGGCTCTGAAATTGAGGCAATAATTAATAGCCTATCAACCAAAAAAAGTCCAGTACCTGACAGATTCACAGCCAAATTCTACCAAAAGTACAAAGAGGTCCTGGTACCATTCCTTCTGAGATTATTCCAATCAATAGAAAAAGAGAGGATCCTCCCTAACTCATTTTATGAGGCCATCATCATCCTGATAGCAAAGCCTCGCAGACACAACAACCAAACAGAATTTTAGACCAATATCCCTGATGAACATCAATGCAAAAATCCTCAATAAAATACTGGCAGACCAAATCCAACAGCACATCAAAAAGCTTATCCACCATGATCAAGTAGGCTTCATCCCTGGGATGCAAGGCTGGTTCAACATAGGCAAATCAATAAATGCAATTGATCACATAAATAGAACCAATGATTAAAAGCATATTATTATCTCAATAGATGCAGAAAAGGCCTTCCACAAAATTCAACAGTCCTTCATGCTAAAAACTCTCAATAAACTAGGTATTGATGGAATGTATCTCAAAATAATAAGAGCTATTTATGACAAACCCACAGCCAGTATCATACGGAATGGGCAAAAACAGGAAGCATTCCCTATGAAAAACAGCACAAAGCAAAGATGCCCTCTTTCACCAATCCTATTAAACATAGTGTTGGAAGTTCTGGCCAGGGCAATCAGGCAAGATAAAGAAATAAAGGGTATTTGATTAGGAAAAGAGGAAGTCAAATTGTCCCTCTTTGCAGATGACATGATTGTATATTTAGAAAACCCCATCCTCTCAGCCCAAAATATCCTTAAGCTGATAAGCAACTTCAGCAGTCTCAGGATACAAAATCAGTGTGCAAACATCACAACCATTCCTATACAACAATAACAAACAAACAGGGAGCCAAATCATGAGTGAACTCCCATTTGCAATTGCTACAAAGAGAACAAAATAACTAGGAATCCAACTTACAAGGGAGGTGAAGGACCTCTTCAAGGAGAACTACACACCACTGCTCAATGAAATAAAAGAGGACACAAACAAATGGAAGAACATTCCATGCTCATGGATAGCAATAATCAATATTGTGAAAATGGCCATACTGCCTAAGATAATTTATAGATTCAGTGCCATTCCCATCAAGCTACCAATGACATTGTTCACAGAATTGGAAAAAAAATACTTTAAAGCTCATATGGAACCAAAAAAGAGTCCACATTACCAAGACAATCCTAAGCAAAAATAACAAAGCTGGAGGCATCATGCTACCTGACTGCAAACTATACTACAAAGCTACAGTAACCAAAAGAGCATGATACTAGTATCAAAACAGATATATAGACCAATGGAGCAGAACAGAGACCTCAGAAATAACACCACACAACTACAACCATCTGATCTTTGACAAACCTGACAAAAACAAGAAATGGGGAAAGGATTTCCTACTTAATAAATGGTGCTGGGAAAATTTGCTAGCCATATGTAGAAAGCTGAAACTGGATCCCTTCCTTACACCTTATACACAAATTAATTCAAGATGGATTAAAGGCTTAAATGTAAGACCTAAAACCATAAAAACCCTAGAAGAAAACTTAGGCAATATCATTCAGGACATACGCATGAGCAAGGACTTCATGACTAAAACACCAAAAGCAATGGCAATAAAAGCTAAAATAGACAAATGGGATCTAATTAAGCTAAAGAACTTTTGCACAGCAAAAGAAACTACCATCAGAGTGCACAGGCAACCTACACAATGGGAGAAAATTTTTGCAATCTACCCATCTGACAAAGGGATAATATTCAGAATCCACCAAGAACTCAAACAAATTTACAAGAAAAAGCCCCATCAAAAAGTGGGCAAAGTAAATGAAGAGACACTTCTCAAAAGAAGACATTTGTGTAGCCAACAGACACACGAAAAAAAGCTCATCATCATGGTCGTCAGAGAAAGGCAACTCAAAACCACAATGAGATACCATCTCATGCCAATTAGAATGGCAATCATTAAAGGGTCATGAAACAATAGGTGCTGGAGAGGATGTGGAGAAATAGGACCGCTTTTACACTGTTGGTGTGAGTGTAAATTAGTTCAACCATTGTGGAAGATAGTGTGGCAGTTCCTCAAGGATCTAAAACTAGAAATACCATTTGACCCAGCAATCCCATTACTGGTTATATACCCAAAGGATTATAAATCATGCTGCTATAAAGACGCATGCACGCGTATGTTTATTACAGCACTATTCACAATAGCAAAGACTTGGAACCAACCCAGACGTCCATCAATGATAGATTGGATTAAGAAAATGTGGCACATATACACCATAGAATACTATGCAGCCATAAAAAAGGATAAGTTCATGTCCTTTGCAGGTACATGAATGAAGCTGGAAACCGTCATTCTCAGCAAACTATCACAAAGACAGAACACCAAACACTGCATGTTCTCACTCATAGGTGGGAATTGAACAATGAGAACACTTGGACACAGGGCAGGGAACATCACACACCTAGGCCTGTCATGGGTGGGAGGTTGAGGGAGGGATAGCATTAGAAGAAATACCTGATGTAAATGATGAGTCGATGGCTGCAGCAAACCAACATGACACATGTATACCTATGTATCAAACCTACACGTTGTGCACTTGTACCCTATAATTTGAAGTACAACAAAAAAAGAGAGAGTTCTTATACTTGTGTGTCTGATAACAAAAACTATCACAAAACACTGTAAAAATCACAACCTTGCAGAAAGATAATTGCAGAGTTACACAAAAAAATACTTCTCCAAGGACGTATGCCAAGCAATTGTTTGTGTAACCTCAGAGTGGCGCCACCTTTGTAATTGATCTATTTAGCCAAAGATAATTATCTCAAAGCAATTATTTAATCCTCTTTATTTTCTTTTCTTTAAAAGTCTTTGTATTCTTTTACCTCCATGAATACATACACAGTTTACTATGGCACTTGTACTTCCATTGCAGTGCCCTCTTCCAGAATAAATATATTTTTCTTTTGGAGAGTCTCTCTGATTTTTACATAGGTTAACAATTCATATCTATCTATCTATCTATCTATCTATCTATCTATCTATCTATCTATCTATCTGCCTATCTAACTTTCTCTCCATGATTTATGTATCTATCTGCATGTACGTATATAGCTCTGTTCTCTTAAAAGGCCCAGGAGCAATAGTGTACCAGAAGAAATGAGCATACATAATACCAGTGAATCTTGGGATTTCTGTTGAATTCACCATCCAAGATTGACTCCAGTGATTCTTAGTTTCTGGTATCATTACCTTTATGCAGTTCATGTTCACATTAAAGCAGAGCTTAGCTACCTAAGAGATACTAGAAGTGACTAGTAACTCCTAAAGCTAAAACATTGACACTTTTGAGACACACAGGCTGATTGTTTTTCATTTTGATGTGGTCTAGAATAAAAGAACAAAAGCCTCTTAATCAAGCTGTAGGCTTACCTAACTTCCAGCTATCCAGCAACAAAATACCCAAGAAGTTATTAACCACAAGTGCTGCTTTAGGGGGCTATGGACTCCCCTGGGGTCCCACATGTGCAGTTAGACTTAAACGTCAACTTAGAGTTACCCCTTCCTCATTTTAATGCTAAAAATCACACCCAGGGGAGGTGATTACAATGCTAACATTACATGTTGTCTATGAAGAAGCATGTTGAATTACTGCACAAGCACTAGAAAAACCTCTTCTATACATGCCCTAATGAAACTCTTCCCTATAGAAAGACCCTATAAAACTAACCTAACACACAATGTTGGTTCCCTTGTGCACAAGCTAAATAAATTGTCTCTTTGTTGCTATATCTGGTAACCTCTCTTGATTTCTGCTCTGGGAGATTACAAGAATTCAGGGAGCTGATAACATTTCTATCTTGTTTCCTTGAAACATTCGCTCTGGGGAAAGCCAGCCACACTATCATGATAACACTCAGCCATTCCTGGGAGATGCCCATATTGGAGAGAAATAAAGGCCTCCCTCCAACATGCCAGTCGTGTGAGTGATCCATGTAGACTTCAGATCACTGTGGATCCAGTGGACACCTGACTGAGAAAATTCATAAGAAACCCTAGCCAGAGCCACTCAGCCAAGCCACTGTTGAATTTCTGACCCATAGCTACTGTAAGAGATAATAAATACTTAGCATTGTTTTAAGTCATTAAGCTTTGGGGAAGCTTGTTAGACAGCATTTAATCACTAATGCAGTTGCTACATACCATTAACCACTAAAAGCAACCAAGAATACTTGGAAAAATGACTGTTTCCGGGTCTGGGACAGGGAAAATAGAAGATGAAATTGAAACAACGTGCTGTACCAGAAAATTAAAGTGATGTTTAAAAATAATTATGGTTATATGTCAAAATATAAGATAATTCAGGTTGGCAGAGTTTCAACTAGCAAAATTGGTGCAATTTGGCATCACAATATAGAAAGATATGAAGTCTCATTGAATAAAATAGGACTCCATGAATATATGTGGAAAATAAATATATGCATACATGTATACAGATGTGCATAAGTATATAAATAAGTAAGAATAAATAGTGGAGAAGAAAAATTCTTCATTTCAGTAAAATATCGGCTGATAAATATAGATGAAATAATATAGTTAGATATAGTAATTTTTTATAGCCAATATACTGAAAATTAATTCTGGTAAGAATCATCAATACTTTTTTTTTTTTTTTTTTTTTTTGAGACTGAGTTTCACTCTTGTCACCCAGGCTAGAGTGCAATGGCATGATCTCAGCTCACTGCAACCTCCGCCTCCTGGGTTCAAGTGATTCTCCTGCCTCAGCCTCCCAACTAGTCAGGACCTCAGACGTGTGTCACCATGCTCAGCTAATTTCATTTTTTTTTTTTTTTTGTATTTTTAGTAGAGATGGGGTGTCACCATTTTGGTCAGGCTGGAATCAAAGTCCTGACCTCAGGTGATCTGCCCACCTCAATACATGTTTAATCAACTGGACGACATTTGATGAGAAACAGAATACTTACATATTCTCAAAGTATATCTTTTCAAATTTGTTATTAATTACAAAAGAAAAATAGTAACTCTGAAGTGGATATAATGATATTTTAACCAACTGATCAAAGTTGATGTCATCAATAAACTGCAATTGGACATTTTAGGCCTCCATTTTGATGCCTTGAGAAGGACATAGCATCACTAAAGTACTGTGCCAACCAAAAATGCATAACCTGAATCTACTTATAAGGAAATATCAGACAAATCTAAACTGAGAGAGAGTCTATGAAATAACTGGCTTGTATTCTTCAAGAAATGTCACTGTTAGGAAAGAAAGGCTGAGAAGCTGTCTGAGATTAAAGAAGACTCGAGAGATATGTAAACTTTATTCATTATGGGATTTGGGCCTGGATCCAATCCTGAAAAATGATCGCTATACAGAACATTATTGGCATCATTGAATAAACTGGAATTAGGACTGAAGATTAGAATAAAGTATTGTATTACTGTTAAATTTTTTGTAGGTATTTTTTTTTTTTGAAATGGAGTCTGTCTCTGTCGCCCAGCCTGGGGTGCAGTGGTGCGATCTCCACTCACTGCAACCTGTGCCTCCTGGGTTCAAGCGATTCTTCCGCCTCAGTCTCCCGAGTAGCTAGGATTACAGGCATGCACCACCATGCCCAGCTAATTTTTTTTTAACTCTTGAAATACAGAATTTTATTTATAAACTTTTTAAAGTAGAAGAAAACTCTGTCAAGAAAGACCAAGTGGAAAATGGGTTTCCAAAAAAATGTAATTTTAGGGCAACAAAACTCTAAAAGGCCACAAAAGACAAATAACACCACTACTGCCATCTGAACCATGGCTAGTTACTTGCATTTTTTGGCATTGTTAATCATTGAATCTGGGTTTTCCTCTGAATTCCACACAGAGCATGCACTACACAACAATTTTATCAGAACATACTTGCTTTCTACACACATTTCAGGACAAGCTACCACCAGAAACAAATCAATACATATACATCAGGGGCTGAATAATCTCAGTAGTGAGTGAGACACATTTTGCAGAATCCTGCCAAACAAAGGAACGGAAAAGGCTGTGGGCAAAACAAATGGGGGAGCGTTAAACAATGAAATACTTTCAATATTAATAATTAATTCAGGCACGGTACTGTGTTTTGTACAAAAGAAAATTAACATTTAGTAACACACTAATGAGTCTTATCTCCAAAGAGATTAGTGCACTGGCAAAGTATGCAGATTACAGTGGAGAGCTGTGGACAGCAGATACTGAAAACACCCCGGCCTGGCAGGTCCCAAGGTGAGGATGGCCTTCACTGACCACTCCCTTTGCCAGAGGTCCAGAAAGAACTTGCAGCATGGTCACCTGCCTGCTACACTTCCAACTCTAAGCAGCAAACTTCAAGGAGCCAGAGAGGAGTCCCCAGTGGGCAAGGGGAGCAGAGAAGAGGAACATGGTAAATATAAACCTAAAAGACAGTAAAATGGGATGCAATCCCCATTCAAATCCCAGAGACGAGGACAAGTCCCCAAAAGTAGTAGTTAGACTAAAAAAACTGGACACACCTCACTTCCCCAAAAAGATAATACACAGAAATTTTGGGGATAACCGGAAAAATAGAGAAATGCTCAATGAAAACCAAGCTCTTCACCTCGAACATCTCAGGACTGAAACACATCCTCTATTATCCAGTCAACAATGCCCTTGCTCTTTAGCAGGGATGCAATTGGTCAATGACAACAAATGGCTTTACAGGGCAACTTTTAAAATGTTCCTTTTAGACCAAAGCCTAGGCTATGAGGATTCAAGTAGCCCTCTAAGACTTGTGACAGCAAGTTCCAAAGGTTCCAAGGTCTAGTCCTTCCTTCCAAGACATAACGTCAAACACAAAATCCCGTCATGGTACAATTTATATTTTGAAATACGGAAGCATATTTTAAATACTCTTAAGGCATTTATTTATTACAACATTATCTGATTTCACATTAGCTTAAAATTCAATTCAGTCTTTCCATTTCTTCACTGAGGTCGCCACCTCAGCATATTACACACCGTCTCCAGCACTCAGTGTGACCGGCATCCGCACAGTGAGCCCCAGTCAGCCTCTGTTTCCCAAGTGAACCAACTAGATATTAATACTGCTCTGCTACAACGTAAACGCTCCTAACTCAAACTTACTGGAAAAGCAGTGAAACGTCTGTGAAGTGACTTTAAGAAAAGGTACTTTTGCTTATGAAAAGAAACCAGCGAGTCCTCTAAGGATAATAACAGGGAGTATATTACAGTTAAGCACATGATTTGGAGTGAGGAATTCGGATGTTGCTCTGTTGGTCCAGGCTGTTAATACCCTTCCTGCTCCTCCTGTGGGCCCCGTTCATCAGGTATCACAAAGCCTTCATCTGTGGCATACGGAATGTGTATAGTCCTCCGCAATACAGGGTTATTTTCCCCCTCATTCTCCTGACAAATCAATTCAATGGTCCATAGCTTTCTGAAGTAGAAATTCCTCTTTCTCCAAGTCTTCAACAGTGAGTTTCAATACGTTGACCTGCTTCATCAACTCAGCTGCCTGGTCATCCCCATTGCCCACACCAGGGTTCTTTCACAACATGCCAGGGCCAGCCTTAGGAGCCGCAGCAGTTCTCTGTGTTGAGATGGGCCTCTGCGGAGCTGCATTGCTAAAATTTTGGTTTATTCAGAGCTGGAGCAAGGAGGCAGGGAGCCACCGAAGTTTCTTGAACTTGTCTGGCAGCCACAGGGTCACAGGCTTTTCCATCATAGTTTGCATCAAAAAACTTCTTGAACCACTGCATGAATTCAAAATTGTCCTGAAACTTTCCTGTTACTGATTTGTCCATAGGAATTATTTTGTCAACACCCATCCTCTTAAAACCCGCTTACAGTATTTTGAAGTTCCGGATGCACTCATGTTCTAGCTTAGCTTGAAATTTCACTTTCTTCAAGTCAATGGAGCCAGGAAACAGCATGTCCATAAACTCACATTAGGCAGTCCCTGACCACACTATTTGATCTTTGTCAGATTCAACTGCAGAGACTCATTGATCCAGGCCAGTATGTTATGTCGACTTAGGTTATCACTGGTCACTGACATGAGTATATGTTCACTGCCATCTTCGGCTCTCGGGAGAACCAAGTCCACTGCTCTTACCCGGCTCCAGTTCCTTCATCTTGTTCAAACGGCCAGACCCCACCCTTTTTGTATTTTTAGTAGAGACGGGGTTTTATCATGTTGGCCAGCCTGATCTTGAACTCCTGACTTCATGACCTGCCCACTTTGGCCTCCCAAAGTGCTGAGATTACAGGCGTGAGCCACTGCGCCTGGCCTTTATAATTTTATTGTAGCTATTTTTAAAAATCTTCTTACTCTTAGCTAATGTTAAACAAACATTTAAAGGTTAAAATGTAACAATTCCTGAAACCTAGTCTCATACATTAAAGAAATGCATACTATATACATGCTGAACACACATACACACATATGCATACGATATATACATATGAGAGAGAGGGAGAAAGATCATAAAAGAAATAAGCTAGTCATTTTTAAAACTGTACAAGGGAATTTTTATTTTTGCAACTTGTACAAAGTTTGAAATTGTTCCAGAATAAAAATGTAAACTAATTACTAACTAGTTTCAGTTGTGTTAAAATTAAATTTTCGTTCCTTTAATATTTTATTTCATAGGAGAGCCTTTATTTTGAGAGTAGAGAAATGGTGAAAATGTTAGAGATAAAGGTTAAGTATTGGTGTCAGAAAGAAGAGAGAGGAGCCAGGTTCTGGATATAAAAATGAGTGAAAATTTCCAGTAAGCAACAACAACAAAAAGTTATGAGCATGCGAGGAGAAGGCAGATGGAGAGGAAAGGCCATAATAAAGAACTTTGTCCTGGAGCTCAAAGGATTAGAAAAGGGATTCAGGATTTATTGAGGCAGTTTAAAAAATGAGTTTTGGCGGGGCGCGGTGGCTCACACGTGTAATCCAGCACTTTGAGAGGCCGAGGCGGGCTGATCATGAGGTCAGGAGATCGAGACCATCGTGGCTAACACTGTGAAACCCTGTCTCTACTAAAAATACAAAAACAAAATTAGCTGGGCGTGGTGGGGGGCGCCTGTAGTCCAAGTTACTTGGGAAGGTGAGGCAGGAGAATGGCGTGAACTCGGGAGGCGGAGCTTGCAGTGAGTCAAGATCCTGCCACTGCACTTCAGCCTGGGCGACAGAGCGAGACTCTGTCTCAAGAAAAAAAAAAAAAAAGTGAATTTTATCTGTTTTCCTCTATATTTTTTGATTCTCTACAGTTAGAAATTATTCTAGTGCTATGAATTTCACCTACTCACATGGAAAATAAAAACAGTATTTTTCTAACTAAATCTCATTATATACACTCAGTTGTGACTTTCACTTATTTAAAAATTCCAGTTTAGGTTTTCTCAGTCCATTCAAGTTTCTCCCTTTTCACCTGCTCTTTTTCTCCTCATTGTGATCCAAACACATGGTGGTGAAATAGGAGGAAGTGAGAAGAATCAATAGACAAAATTGGAAGAGGGAACTCTGATATTCTTTTCATTTAAAATGAATTTTGGTTTGAGAAACCCTCTGTTCTCAACTCTTCAGGCTTTATTTCCACAGCACCCACTGCTGTGTTGTCACTGTTTCTCTCACAGTTTCCCAAACATTCATGACATTGATTTTGTTTTCAGAATGCAAACGGTTGTTTTAGAGACGATCCATCAGGCCATTGAGGTTTTTATTTCTCTTCATCTGACACAAGAACACTCTAGTGCCACTGGCTCACCCTCAGACTTCCTTGATTGTTTTAGAGACATGTGACATTATGTAATAATCCATTATACCCACAGAATCATTAGTTGTTGCACGGAGGTGAGGGGGAGGTATCTCAGATACTTTCAGAACACATTTTTTTCTCTCTCTATTGTAACTTATTTATTTATGTACTAGGGGAAAGTAGAAACCTTCATTTCTGATGTTGTGATCCTTTTTGTTCTTCCCTTTTCTATGTATTCTTTCTAGGGAAATCCTAGATTATTCTAGATTATTTCCTTTTGGTTGAAAATCTGCTCTTCTGTAATCAACATATCCCCCCCCCCCACACTCAACACAAAATACACACACACACACACACACATGCACACACACATCAGTTTCTTTAAAGTGTAAACTATGCTCTGATCCACCATGTTCTTATTCTTTTGGATTAAAACAAATCAAAATAGTCTTTTTCGTTCTCAAAATCTTAGTGCTTGAAAATCTAAGGTCACCTGACTTATCAGACATATGTTCCCACTTTTTGAACTTTACAAAATCTATTAATATATTCAATAACTGTTTTTTTTTCTTTCTTTTCTTTTTTATGTGTGTTTTTCCTTTCCCAGAAAAAATAAAATCTCTTCACCTATGGCAAGAATTGATCCACTGAGGACTAGGAAGAAAAGTATCAGAAATGGCAGCTGTAAAACTCTTTTGTATTGCCAAAGTTTTATCTCACTTCACAATTTATCATCTAGTTCCTCTTTATGCTATCAGTGCATTTGTGCACTCCTACTTTGTGCTAGAAAATATTCAGGGCAAATCTGGGTGGATAAGCCATAGTTTCTGTCCTCTTGGTATCCATGGCAAACACAGAGGAAAAATACGTTCATAGTACCTTAAAAGAAGAATCTTAAACTAATCAGATTTGTGGAGCACTGTTGGGGTCAGCTTAGGAGTGACTTCCAGAGGAATTCTGATACTCTGGACTTCAACCAAGACTGTGCTGGAGCAGCCACTGAACCCTAAGCAGGGCTTGCTTATTCTGGAAGTTTCTTATAATCGATAAGGTATAAGTCTTCAGAGTTTGTTTCATCAACCTACCTCTGAGCACTACTGTACAGCAGTGATAGAAGCACAGCCACCAGAAAGACAGTCCTGTAATATAACTGATCTGGCAACATTGAAACAATATTCATCATAGCACAGCTCAACTGAGCTGCACATGTGCAGAAAATAGAAGATGGCAGGATATCCAACTGCTGCTGTAAAGTGAGCTGAAATGGGGGTAATCACAAGCAGAGAGGGCAGCAGAAACATGTTAAGGATTCACAGAAGCACAGCCTCAAGCAATGTAGCATAACTGAATATATGAGAAGGGGCATGCTGCTGAAGAAATGAAAGAAGAAACTTGCTCTTAAAAAATCTACTTCTGATGACACTGGACACAGTATTATACAGCTATATGCAACTCTACTGATTTCTAATTTTAAATATCAAAAATTAGTATGGATTACAAACCCTGTCAGGAAATATGTATGCATTTATCTAGTATATTTTAGTTGCATTGTAGTCATTTTAACTTATTGTTTCCCTAGCTATATTAGCAATTCGTTTACATGGCAAATCAAAAACATTCTGTTAATTTCTTAAGAGCTGTTGCAAGTTCATTTGGAAGGGCAAGTTGTATATTTACACACACAGAGACACATACATTATGCACACTTGAGACTGTGAAATATTATTATGGCAAAAATCAGGAAAGAATCCAAGAAATAAAAGAATGAAGTTAAGAGAGTTCTTTTATTTATATTGTCATGGCATTCCCACAAAGTAATGACCCTACTATTTGAGGGTGGCTCATGAAAATCATTCTCATTATTTCAGTCATGTATATGTATTTATTCCATTTACTCAACAAGTATTTACCCTGTGTGGTATGCGTACATCACACTATTCACAGCTGGAGACAAGAGATATAGACAAAGGATATTGGCATGCATGATAAGAGCTTTTGCTTTTCCTTCAGATGTTTAACTCTGGGTAGGTAAAGGGAGTACACTTATTTCCATGCAGGTAATATTGCTGAGTTCATATAACAAGAAGTACTTAGCTCTCACAGACTAAAATTCTGGCAAACATCCATTGAACCTTAGACAAACTTCCTGAATCACAATGACTCTAGATATAGAATCAACAGTATATCATTATAATGAAAGTATCCTTTTTATTTTTTCCCTGCCTGTAGAAAAATTTGTGATAAAGGTGAACTAAAAGGTTGGAAATGAAAGAAAATGTAAGGGAATTAAACAGCAAGTAAATAATTTGAAGTGATAATTTAATTTAAAAGGATTACAATGGCACATGGAGGCTTTTCAAGGTCAATTCTTTAGATAGTTCAATTTCAATGTTTTTTTTAGCTGATTCGATTGAAGTCATTTACAATTTTGCAAGTTGGCTTTTTTTTTTTTTTCTTTCCAATCTGTAAATGTTTATTTCTTTTTATTTCATTAAAGTGCTGGTGAGGAATTCCAGTAAAATATTGAATAAAAGTGGTGAAAGTAGTCATCCTTGCTTTGTTCTCAATTTTAGGGGGAAGCATTTAGTATTTCACCATTAAGTATAAAGGTAGTTACAGATTTTTTCCATAGTTGCCTTTAGCCAGACTGTGTTCCCCACTTCTTAGCAGGCTTGAGAGTCTTTACCATAAATGGATTTTGAATTTTGGTAAATGCTTCATCTGCATCAATGGGCTGATCATACGGGTTCCTTTTCTCATCTGTTAATATAGTTAATTACATTGATTCAGTTTTGAATGTTAAACCAACTGTACATTCCTAAGGTAAACTCCACTTGGTAATATATAGGATTATAATCAAGGAACTAGAAAACAATAGAGAATATCAATGAAAACAAAAGCTATTTCTTTGAAAAGATCAATAAAATTGATAAACCTCTAGTGGACTGATCAAGAAAACAGAACATATGCAAATTGTCAATATCAGAAATGAATATCATTATGCATCCTTCAGATACAAATACAATGAAAGTATACTATGAATAAGCTTATGTCGACAAATTTAACAACTTAGGGGAAATGGACCAATTATTTGCAAGGCAAAAACTACCAAAGCTCACTCTAGAAGAAATTAACTACCTGAATAGTCCTTTACCTATTAAAGAAAGTGAATTTGTAGTTAAACTCTTCCCACAAAGAAAACCCAAGTGGCCCAAGTGGCCTCACTGCAAATTCTACCAAATATTTAAAGAAGAAATTGTGCACAAACTCTTCCAAAGATAGAAAAAAAAAGAAAAGAAACACTTTTCAACTCATTTTATGAAGCCTGTATTACTCTGAGAGCAAACAAGACAGACATTATAAAAAAAAGAAAACTAGAGACTGGTGTTCTATATGAACACAGATGAAAATAAATTCTTAACTATTAGCAAATCAAACCTAGAAATATGTAAGAAAGATAATTAATCATTACCAAGTTGGCTTTTTTTTATTCTCGAAAGAATTAATGAGGTACAGTTTAAGGGAACTACCTGGAAAGTTAGTGAATTTGATTATAAACACACATAGACAATTACTCAGTTTATGTTAGCCAAACGCTATTCACTTCAGTGATGCTTTTATGCACATTCCAGGTTCTTAGTAGCTGTGCAGTCATTGTCTTAGTGGAAACATATGTCAATTCCTACTGAAGAGAAGTATTATTGAAGAAGAGAAGAAAACAAAGGAAGATATGGTTTCCTCCTATCTGACTGTAACTCAAGGGACTTTGTTTTCAGGAGTTTTGAATTATCTGCAAAGCATAAAACTTTCATATTCTTTTTAATAAGTTGGATTATTTTCATTTCCTAATAAAACTTCTTTCCATCTCAGTACAGGGTGAATTTTTCAGATTCTGCAAAGATCAAAGGTCAAGACTATAGATCATTCTTTTTTTGAAAGTCAGTTTCCATGGCCTGTGGGTTTATTATTTAGTCTACAGTGGACAGGTTTCATTGCTTCATGGAGCTAAAGAAACAGAATTTTTAAGAACCTAAAATGTTAACGGGACAAAAATCACTGTTTAGAGAACTGAATTGTTATTTTCTTGCTTGTTATTTTTATCAATTACTCATTTACTTTTGAACAGATGAATATTTTTTTTGTTTGTTTCATC
Source organism: Theropithecus gelada (assembly GCF_003255815.1). Classification (NCBI taxonomy): domain Eukaryota; kingdom Metazoa; phylum Chordata; class Mammalia; order Primates; family Cercopithecidae; genus Theropithecus; species Theropithecus gelada. The sequence continues at coordinate 32,036,454 of NC_037672.1, forward strand.
CCACAAATTCATACAGAAAATCTCTGCTTTGGAATGGAATACTTAGAGTAAAAACCATCATATATAAACACCTATTCTTGGGTTTCATGTTTATGTCACATAAAAGAGATTGTCATCCCTGGGTGAACCAGACAACAAGTCAGAAACTGTCAGCCTTATTAAATTTGGCTAGTATTTTTGCTCCATTGCTGAATTCTATCTGGTTGCAATCAATCCCATGAGAATGGGGGTTATTCTTAAGGTGATTGAAATGATGAACTTTTGTGCTGGCAAGCTGTTACACTATGGTAGTTTATGCCTTAAATGAAAACCAAATTCAGCATTACAGTTTTGAGGAAAATATTTCAGAATAAGAAAATTATTTGTATAGCTTTTATTGCTGTTTCTATCAACAAGATTTATTCCTTAACACATAATTTAGTATTTTGAAAGTGCAGAAAATTTCCTTAGACTATTAAAAATTTTCATTTCATTATTTTTCTTAGAGAATATATACTAGCAGGAGAATGAATTCTTATCATTTTTTTCTTATAAGCACATTTGCAAGTATACATTTTTGCATTCAAATTTCCCCAAATGTTAACAACATAAGATATTTAGTTTTATCAATAAAGTCATGGCAAATGTTAGGTACCACCAGATCCATCAAACAGCATCCTCATTATTTTTTTACATCTTCATGATCTGCTAATATTTATTTCATCTGTCAATATTTTCCTCAAAAAATGTCTGGTAAATAGCTTTTCACTTCTATTAGACTTTAATAAATGATATCACTTACTATGTGTCATGTTTACTTTTCAACCAAATAATCAAATTCATTTTGACCTCTTCTTAAAGATTTTCACAATCTTTCTAAATTAGTCTTTCTAAATGAGTCTTTCTAAAAGTAACTAATAAAGAAACATAACACTGATAAAACTGCACAGTTTGGACAAAATGGGAGAGTTTCTCAGAAAATTTATTCTATCTTCATTTTTATGTGCATTCTTGGAAAAATGTTCATCTTTAATCTAAATGTGTTTAATTTACTTACTCTCATTTTCCCAGTCCAGGTCTTACTTATCCATCACCTTGGAGTATGGGAACAATTCCTTAAAGTGCTACTTGCCCCTCACCTCCATCACTCACAACCCATTCTTATGTACTCATACGTTGCTACTGCCAGTGATCAATTTTCTCCATGACTCTCTGCCAAAATCAGAGTAGAACTTGAGCCTGGCATTCAAAGTAGACCTCAAACTGTGCAAAACATCTCTTTTTGACCTCACTGGTCTTTTCCACATGCTCAAAGACAAATCATACAATATATCGCTTTGCAAGAACCCCATGCCTTTACCAGTAGTATTTTTCTCTACCTGAAAATCACTATTACTCATTTCAATCTGCTAAAATTATAATAATTCCACCAGGCCTTATGCGAATACAATCTATATGCTGATATTTTCCTCAAGCAGAAATTCTCTCTCTCACTTTTGAACTCCAATATTTTGTGTGTGGCATGTAAGATTCAGTACCTTCTGTTTTTCATAATGTAAATATGCATTGCAGTTCTTTTTTAAAACTAGAAGTTTTCTAGAGGTAATGATATTCACTTTATTTTTAGTAGTATTTCATTTGTATTTTGCGAATAGTACTTTTGAAATAGTATTTTTTAAATAATTATTTTGCCTTAAATAATTAATCATATTATTTAGCAAGTATATTATTCAGTGAGTGAAGTAACTAGTAAATTAGTATGAAAAATAATCATAAATAATCTATGTATATTAATAGCTAATACATTTTGGAGTGTTATTTTGTGTCAGTAAGTGGTTTGTTAGTGATTTATAGATAGATAGATAGATAGATAGATAGATAGATAGATAGATAGATAGATAGATAGATAGATAGATAGATATAAATGCCTATATTAAAAGAATGGAATGGGCAGTATCACCCCTATTTTAAAGACAAGGACATAAAGTGACTCTTTTAAAGGGCACAGACATAATAGTGAGGAGAGTGGCAGTTTGAACTCATATCTATTTGATGTCAGAATGATGCCTTATTTATTATCCAGAAAACAAAATAGTATTATACAGACTCTTTAAAAACATATTTAATTGGGAAGGATATATTAAATCACACTTAAATAATATTGATAAATAATTGCTTAAGTGTGTGAAAGTACAGAGAATAAAATGTCAACCAAAATTGATACAAGCAAAAGTCTTCACAGAATATATGAGCATTTGGTTGGCCTTGGAAAATAAAATTTAAATATGGATAGGAATGTGATAAATGAACACATCAAAGAAGACACTTTCAGTGTAATCTACTGAACAAGTGGAGGTGCATACTACTAATAATCAAGCACATCCACATTACAATGACAGGTCTCACTGTAGATAATTTATGATTAGTTCAGCATAAAAACAAAAGTTCTTTCATATTGAACTAAATAATAAAGATATTGCACCCACATCCATTGTAATTATGATGTAAACATATATACTTCAAATATCTCTATTTAAAAGTTTTGGTTTTAACCATAGGAAGCTCTGATGATAATTATGCTGAAGTCAACTGGATAAATCCTGTGTTAGTCAGCTTGGGCTGCAATTACAAAAGATGGCATGGCTTAAACAATAGAATTTTTATTTTTGCATAATTCTGGAGGCTCCATGTCTAAAATCAAGTTGTCAGCATGGTTGGTTTCTGAACAAGCCTCTCTCCTTAGCTTACAGATGGCTACCTTCTCATTATGTCCTCACACGGTCTTTTATGTGTGCCCGAAAAGAGTGCATTCTGGTCTCTTTCTCTTCTTATAAGAGCACCATTTCTACAGGATTAGGGCCTTACCCTCATGAACTTTAACCTTAATTACCTCCTTAGTGACCCTATCTTCAGACTGGAGTTTTAGACTTCAATATGAATTATGGGGGGACACAATTTTGTCTATGCGAGTCTAATCTTCGAATACTTTGCCGAGAGACTACAACTTTGAAGAAGCAACATCTCTGATGATATCTGTATATGTATATTCTCCATGCCTAGGAAGCATGGGACAAAAAAATTACATATGATAAGACTAATAGTTACCTTTCAATGAGTCTACAGTTGTTCAACAATAATGTATTAATGTAAGTCTCAAGGAAAATAGTAAGAATATGGAAGTCCTAAATTAAGCAGTAATGTACTGTTTAGTGTCAATATTTTTCTTAAAACCGCCATGACACGTGTATACCTATGTAACAAACCTGCACCTTCTGCACATGTACCCCAGAACTTACAATATAATAAAAAAAACTTTCTCTACCTTTTATATTCAGAAATCAAGAGTTAAAAGCTAGAATATATCAACAAATATCAATACATTGGAAGAATATTTGAAAAGTCCATTAGTTGCATAAGAATACATAGATTTTTTTTTCCATTTGCACTTTAAAAAATTTTAGAATACACTAGAAATTCTAATTTCTCTTGATACTTGTGTAATTAACACTTATAGACACTCTAAAAACTAAAAGAAAAATAAATAATTTTCAAAAAATTACAACGTATGGAAATACCTGTCACCTCATAACTTTGGGCACAACTGTCATTATTTTTTTTCTCTCTTTTTCTCCACATAGCAAGTTATTTACTAAATTTAAAATGAAATTCAGTTTGAAATATACATTTCAGTATTAATGCTTTTATAATTCCATTCATTAAACAATGATAAAATTAAATTGTACTTTAACCAAAACTAAAATTTAGTTTATCCATGCTTTGCAAAATTAATTTATCGTAACTAAAATATTCCTTTCTATTTTAAGAAACACAACGATATTTCCAATGTGAATGAAATTTACAAGAAATCAAGTGTTCAAATTAAGCTGATTAGTTTTCCTTCTGAGTCTAATATGTGATTTAATCTTATTTCACTCCATTGAAACAAAACATAAAAAGAGTATAACATTGTGAAGACGTTAATTTGATGCTGATTTGTAGTGACATCTTATCAATATATTTTTCTTTCCCTTTCTTCCTTATTAAGCCATTATTTCTAGTTGTGTTCTTTGTTTCAAGATTGATTATAGTCACCATTTTAGGGATGGGATGCTTCTATGATGATCAAAAAAAAAAAATAAGAGTAGAATTATAAAAATGTAAATCCTATCAGTCTTTTATTTGACATAAATTAGGTTGAATCTAAAGGGAATTTCACCTTAGCTTAGCAAATTATCTGTATATTAAAAGTATATAATATTAATGTAAACACAATGTAAAAGACAATGTTTTAGCTTCATGAGAAAAAAAAACTACTTGAAATCATGTTGAAGCTCTGGCTTGCACTTTCCACAACACGATTTGTACTATATAGCGTGTAATCTCAAAGAGTGTGTGTGTGCCATCTTAAAATTATATATATGTATCTTCAAAGGAATGTCATACTTACGTGTTTATATACATATGTATTATACATATATGTGTTAAATTTACATATACATATGACAAAATACAAATTATTCTTTTTATTTGTTTTCTACAATTGGTTCATTAAATTTAAAATGCTAAACCTAAAAAAGAGATTAGCCATATAAGAAAAGATGGATAAATTGGACTTTACTAAAATTAATATCTCTCGTTCATCAAAACATGCCATTAAAATGTCCATTTCACAACTTGGGAAACAACAACAACAAAAACTATGGGTAAAACCTACAAAGCACTTCTATCTATTGTATAACAAGAATTTCTACAAAATAAGAAAAAGACAGACAATCAAGTTTTAATAAAACTAATTTCTGAATAGGTGCCATACACGAGATGCCTAAATATATTGAATGTATGAAGTATGATCAGCATCATTAGTCACCAGAGAAATATGAATTAAAAATCTTCATTTAATAAATAATAAATGATGCTCTGCAATGACAAGAATGGGTAAATTAAACTACTGAAAATACTGATATTTGGCAGACACTGAGCAATTTCAAATCTTACAGTATTTTGGCAGTACAAATTGATACAGTTATTCTAAGAAACATTTGGCATTATTAATAAAATTAATCATGGATGTATGATAAGGCCCAGCAATTCACTCCTGGTATAGCCCAAAAGAAATGAATGCCTAGATATGCCAGAAACATGTACAAAAAATATTCATAATTGTCTCAAATTAGGAACAATTTAGTTGCCATCAAATGGATAAAAACTAAACAACTTATTTATTTATAAAATGAAAAGAAAAAACAGAATTTCTGATTAGTACAACAAAATGGATGAATTATTCCATGGATGTAATGTTGAGCAAAAGAAGTCAGACACAAAAAAAGTAGAACCTGATCATTTTATCTGTGTTGTTTTAAAATAGGCAAAAGTGTTCTATGTATTATAGATGGAGGTCTGAATAGTGGTTCCACTTGGGGAGGAATATTAATTGGCAGGGATCACGAGAATGCGCTCTGTAATGCTGGAAGTATTCTACATTTTGATCTACGTAGAGTTTTTTGCTTTTGTTTTTAGATATTTTGTTTTTAGCAAAAAAGATTTTAGCAAAACAAAATCTCTAATTTGTTTTTAGCTCTGTCATCCAACTGGAGTATAGTGGCACAATCACGGCTCACTGCATCCTTGATGTCTTGGGCTCAAGCGACCCTCCCACTTAAGTCTCCTGAGTATCTGGGACTCCAATCACATGCCACCATGACTGGATAATGTTTCAGCCACCGTGCCTACATAATTTTTAATTGTGTATTTATTTATTATTTTTTTTGTAGAAATGCAGTCTCACTATGTTGCCTGGGTAGGTTTTAAGCTCCTAACCCCAAGCGATTCTCCTGTCCTGGCCTCCCAAATCAATGGGATTACAGGGATGGGCCACTGTGCCTGACCTAGGTAGAGTTTTCAGTCTTTGAAAACTTTTCATAGTGGTTTTTATGTACACCTAATCTTGGCTGTACATTGAGTTGGACACTGAAGATTTCTGTATATGGCTTTATATAAGTAATTCTTCAATTAAAAAAATAAAGAATATTAGGAATTCCTAAAAGTCTTTCATTAAGAAGCATATGGGGTAACTAAACATTGAAATTAAAACATAAACATGTGTGTTTACATATGTATGTGTGTATATATATGTCTCTCTGTGTATATATGTATATATACACACACACATATATATGTTTCTCATTCTTTTTTCCTTCATTTATAATTAGTTTTCATCTTTTTTTGTTAATAATATCCTACCCATTTTACCCAACCTTTCTAACTGAGTAATATTATCTGTTAAATGGTTATATTTATTTTTTGTTTCTTAAAGAATTATTGTTGTAATCAAATGAAATAATGATAACATCAACATCTGTTGAGCTTTAACTATATACCAGGTGTTATGCATGTTGGAACTCATGTACAGTCATGTGCTGCCTAACAGTTTTTCACTCAAGGACATACTATATATACTATGGTAGTCCCGTAAGATTATAATACTGTGTTTTTTTAGGTAGTTTTCTATGTTTAGATATGTTTAAGTACATTCATACTTGTCATTGTGTTATATTTGCCTACAGTCTTCAGTACAGTAACATGCTGTACAGGCTTGTAGCCTAGAAACAGTAGTCTATATCATGTAGCCTAACTGTATAGTAGGCTATACTATCTAGGTTTGTGTAAGTATACTGTTTACTTACACAAGTGAAAAATCACCTAATGACACATTTCACAGAGCATTCCTGTTAGGCAACACACAACTCTATATAGTCAAGGGAGGCTGAGGCAGGAGAATTACTTGAATCCAGGAGGCAGAGGTTGCAGAGAGCTGAGATTGTGCCACCGCACTCCAGCCTGGGCGATAGAGTGAGACTCTGTCTCAAAAAAAAAAAAAATCCATAAAAGGAAAGTAATCCATTTCAGATTTATACATTCATTTAGCTTTCATGTCTCTCTGATTTCTTTCAATTGTAAATAATTCCTCAATCTTCCTTTGACTTTTATGGTCTTGACACTTTTGAATGAATTATTTCATAGAATTCCCTTCAGTTTGGACTTACCAGATGTTTCTTCATGATTAAATTCAGGTAAGGTATTTTTTGAAGAAATATCATGAAAGTTGACATCTATGTATAGGATGAAATTTATTAAAATATTGACAATCGTTCTTCCCTCCTACCTTTCTTAAGAAATTGTTTAGTTTTTCCCCTCCCTCACATATTTCACAAGAGTCCTCCATCCAGTTTTAGAGGATCTTTTGTGCTTTGTGACAAGGAAATGGAAGTAAAGAAAAGGTTGAGTGGAAAAGTCATGAAGGAAAAGAAAAATAAGGATGTTAAAGAAGATTGACAAACAATTTTGAAGCATGACCTTCAAAGTATAACAAAAATCTTCAGGAAAGTAAACAGAGACTTTAAGTGAACTTTGTTGTGGCCTTTGCATGTCATTAATGTTTGGGAAATGTGAAGGAAGAACTTGATTACATGGAAATTTACTTAATAGTTTCAGAAGTGTCTTCCTTTGCTCATAACACTTGTTTAATATTAAAGTCTATCAGATAATTATTGTACCCCACCACAAAACTGCATAGAAATTATTATTTCTATTTTTCTGACAAGGCAAGTGACTGAATGTTTTAATACTTCTAAGGTTATTTGGGCAGTACTAGGCATTTCAACCCAAGCCTATAAATCTCCAAATACCATTTTCCTTGAGTCGATAATGGCTTTCGTTTAAATTATTCCATAAATTGCAAAGTGTAAACAATACTATTTACCTCAAGAAAACAATTATAAGAATAAAATTAAATAGGATTTAGCAAGCTAAAATATTTTAAAGATGTACCCTATGATTATTATCATCTAAAACAGTAGATGAGATGCTGCTAGCGGAAGCTAATCATGTGTTCTTCATAAATAAAAGGAGTGATGACCCTTTCATTACACTCTTTTTGCTTGCCAAGTCAGTGGACAATTATAGCAATTTAGATGCCTCTGTCACTGAATTAAGAAAAGGTAAAATAAGTTTAATTCTTAAAAAGATAATACACATGCATGCAGTGTTTCAGTCAGAAATAGTTTCAGCTGTGACTAGCAGAAAACATAAAATAAAAAAGACTTAAAGAGTCAGGATTATGTGACAACATGCTATTGCAGCAATAATTCTGTGAAACAAACTATCTAGAAATTTAGTGGCTTAAACCAACAAATTATTAGTTCACAAGCACACATTTGTGCACTGGTGAAGATCAGCAGCTCTTCTATAGATGTTGTTTCTTACAGAAAAAGGGGATCAGTGCACCATTCCATTCTCCTTGAAAAAGTGAATAAGACAGATCAGATTGTAGTGATGACAAATACAAAGGTATCAAGTCTACCCTGCCAAGTACATTTGCAGCCTCAGCTTGAATCAAGTCTGCCTGATTCACAGTAGTCAGAACATAGTTACATGGCTTCTACTGGTAGTAAAAGACACTGGAAAATGCAATTGGGGACGATACTGTGTCTAGTCAAGTACCTGACTAAATATCATTGGTTCTCTGAGTAAGAAAGAATAGGATAATTGGGTATTGGGAGCAATGAGCATTCAGTACCATCTGGCCTGACTCAGGTCATCATCATAGGATCAACAATAAATTTTTAAAAATGTATAATGATGGCAAAATCATGCAATGTCAAAGCAAAAATTACTAATGTTGACATACAGTAATTTGTTTTTTTCCCATGGGAGGAAGATTATTTTGATATTAGAAGGGAGCACAGTGCAAGTGAAAGTTTTTTGTGTCTGATGTGATACAAAGGGTAATAGGAAGACTATGTCCCAAAGAGTTTAGTGGAATATTGATTTACACTCTTAGAAGGGGTGGGTGTGTGTGCTCATGCATGTGTATACATGTATGTATGTGCTTATCTAGGCTATATTTTCTCAGATGCTCTGTATATCTTGAATACCTCCCTCATCATTTAATTACTAAAGTTTATAAATCTACTCTTAATTGCCAGCACCAATGATCTCCACAGTAATTTGAGAGTTGAAGGTGTCTTCAGCGCACAACTCCAGGGTATACCAACCACTTAGTTCTGCTTCAGGGCTTGCTATTCACACATCACACGAAGTGACCAGAACCCTCTAGACTTGTACAACACTGTGATTCTAAACTAACAGCATCACATTCTTATTAAGAATACTGTTTGAGAAATGATGTTTACTTTTAAATAATGTTTATTTTGAGAATAACCTGTTGTTCGTTGATTCTAAATTTTAGCTTTGTGTTACATCAGATTATTAAAGACAATATTGCTTTGCTTCAAAATATATTTTTGCCTCAAAAATATGTTGTTTTACCTTTTTTGTTACCGTGTAAACATATATTGAGTAAAATAATATTCTCTATAAAAAGTGTGACAGAAATATCTGGTTATCCTGCCATAAGATCTGTCTTTTCATTCTCTGACAATAAAAAACCAGAACTTAACATCTTTTCCCAAGAAATTTTTTTTGTGTGTGTGCACACACACACCCCCCATAAAATACAAAGTTTCCTTGGGAGACAGTTTTCCATGCCACAAACACTTGGGAAAAAAAAGTATATATCTTATATACATAAGATATATGTCTGATACATATCTGACATCTATATAAGATACAGAAATAGATATCAGATATATATCAGATATATGAGATACATATATCTCATATCTCACATATAAATCTTTATATATCTTACATATAAATATATATCTATATATAGACACTTATTAGACATATATCTATATGTTGATATATATCTGTCATATATAAGATATATATACATGATATATGATATGTATTTATAAATAATCATATAAAATATAGATATATATAAATATATCTATTTTAATTAAAATATAAGATATATATAATATAAAAATATATATATATAAAAAATATAAAAAGATATGGGCCAGGTGTGGTGGCTCATGCCTGTAATCCCAGCACTTTGGGAGGCCGAGACGGGCGGATCACAAGATCAGGAGATCGAGACCATCCTGGCCAAAATGTTGAAACCTTGTCTCTACCAAAAATACAAAAATTAGTTGGGCGTGGTGCCACGTGTGCCGGTAATCCCAGCTACCCAGGAGGCTGAGGCGGGAGAATCACTTGAACCCAGGAGGCAGAAGTTGCAGTGAGCCGAGATCGTGCCACTGCACTCCAGTCTGGGTGACAGAGCAAGACTCTGTCTCAAAAAAAAAAAAAAAAGATATGTATATACATATAAAATTATATACACATATATATATGTTTCTATGATGATGTTTTCCACACATCTTTTCTTAGCTGTGCTAGTAAAAAAGAGTTCATTGCATTTGTTCTCCTCTTGAGGAAGGTGTGACCCTTGGATTTATATATGTTTTCCTTTACATCCTGGGTCTGCATCTTCTTAAGGAGTGGTGAGGTAGGGAGCCATGTAGGCCTTAAACTTCTTATTCAACTCCTCCAACTACAAATGGAGGTATGAAGACATGTGTTTTGGAGAAGATGGAATTGCATTATAAATATTAATTACTGTGGGGTATTTTTCACTAGTATAATTTCCATGTCTTTATTGTGCAGATTTGGTTCACTATACTAGATAGAGTGTTTTTAATGAAACTCCAGACAATATTTTCTCAAGTCTCATTACTGGAATACATTCTGTGTTAGTTCAATCCAATAACATATAAATGATTAAGTTCTTATGTTTTATTTCTTTTTGTGAACTTCTAGAATATGGAGAGGCATGAATTTAGTTTATCTTTAGGAAAATATTACTGCTTTTCTCATAGAATAGCATTAGTGAAGTCAAAATGCATCTCAAAAAGCATCTCAAATATGATTTTTTAGTTTTCTCATTTTTTTTCTTTCCATCTTCTCTTTCTCAGCATTGATATCTGAAACTTATTAGTGTTTTCTTAGAGAAAAACAAGGAAGATGATTAATAATAATAGTTAATACATTAAGCATATTGCTAATGCATTATGCAAATGGCCTGATTTAATTATCTCAAAGCCTGGCAAACAATGCTCTATATATTTTTTCCACTTTATCAATGAGCAGGAATCAGAGATGTTAAATGACTTGTTGGCGATTGCAGAGTATGCATGACATAGAACTGAGTCTGCTATCCTGGATCATGTGCAAACAAGTTCAAGCTCTTATCTATTCTACTATCTTGTCTGTCAGTACTTTGATTAGCAAAGCTCATGTATCTAAAAAGAAGCCCCAGAATATTGTAAAGTATGGGTTTAGAAAAATCTACAATTGCCGGTAACGCAGATGAACCATTTTGCCCTTGTATGGAAAAAAGGGAACAGAGAATCTCTCTCCCACTGCACACATTCTATGCTGTCGAATAAGTATTTGAGATGATAGTTTGCATGCATTAACATAAGATTCATGACATACATAAAACTTTTTCCTTCTGAAATTAAGTTCTTTGTTACTGGAATTAGAACAAAGTTCTCACGAAAGACTTGTAATAGTGACTTTTCCAGTCGTCTAGTACTAATTTTTAAGCATATTCTAGATCTTTCATCAGAAGGGAAATGATAACTTGCATATGGAATGAAATATTCCATATTTCAAATTTCAAGGAAAAATGTCAATCTACATGCACACCCAAATTCTACCTGTTATCTGCCGGACATACAAATGGAAATAGCTACCACAACTATATAGCTCCTACAAATTTCCAGAAAGCCTAGTATCAGTCTTAAATGTTATATTCAAAGACAAAATATAGCTGAGAAAAGAACAGAAGGCTTATGGTTAAAGGACAGGAACTATTGTGTTTCTCAACCACGTATTCAAGGCTTAATGCTGGTTGGTTGAGAATGAAATTCTCATGTATGTAATGTAATAATGAAAATAAGGTCAATGTAATGAATTCTTATGACAGCTATTTCTAACTATGCACTGGATGCCAATGTGCTCTTTTTCCATACTAACAAAATCTTAATTTAGTCTTGGTTATAGAAGTTACCTATAAAAACTTTTATATTCCATAATTCTTTGCAAATAGATTTGATCATGCAACCTGGACATTAGCAAAAGTGGATAGACTGAGTATGGATCTTCTGAGAAACATAAAGTTAGAATGTGTCCTACACATTTCTCTTTTAGTTTTATTTAAAATGTGGAGGCAATGCCTGCTAGTACAACAACCATCTTAAAATAGTGAGAACTAAATTTCAGTAGAGAATGAAGCTTAAAACAAACAAACTTGAGTTCTTGAAAAAATTTTTTTAGTAACTACACTCTGCCTAAACTATGTTTTCCAGATATTTTTCTTATGACAAGAAATTCTTACTTAACCTCCCTAATATGATTTCTTTACATGCTGCTAAAGCTACTCCTGACTAGTACATTTCTTATTTAAGCCAAATGAAATCCATGTGAAGTATTGCTTTCATTCTGAGAATATTTGAACTTTTTTGGTAACGAAAATATTTACCTATTTTTAAGAAATAATGGGAGTAGTGGAAATAGATGATAGTTTTTAATCATTTATTTATATTTTACTGCTCAGAAATGAAAACTTCATTGAAAAGACAAATTTATTCTCACATTTTAAATGTTTTTTATTGAAACAGACAATCCTAAGACCACTAGGCTAAATTTCCAGGTTTTTCACTTGCCACTTCAGTCATCCTTGTGAAGTCCATTGACTTCAGTTCCCAAGAGTAAAATATATACATCATGGATTCAACTCACAGAATTTTTGTGAGGATCAAGTGAAGTAAAGGATTTTATAAACTGTAGTGCACTAGAAAACTTTCCATTGCTATTACCAATAGAATGTATGTCACAACACTTGCATTTCATTCTAAATCTATGCCTGAATGAAATAAATTTCATAAACATCAGCAAATGTGATTTCAGTATATCCCATAGTTACACTGTAATTATATTTCTTAATTTATGATTCTGTAGTGAAAATTGTCAGTATGAATGTAACCAACTCAGTGTCTCCTCTTCCACTGCCATAATGGTCATGATTCTGATGAAGAAAAAAGGACATCTGTTCACATAAATTCCATTATGTGCAGGCATGTGGCTTGAGCCAAAATGTGCTGGAAACAATCCAGTGTCTCCTTGTGATAACATTTCTAGTTAAGTGTCCTGGGAGTGATAACCTGGTGTGTTTGAATATCTCAGAAGACTCTTGGGGAAAATAACACATCTGGCCACCTGATACACAAATTTTCATGCAAAAGATGCTTGGATATAAACATAATGGTGAGGTGGATAGAAATGTAAAATAGGGTCTGTGAAGGAAATCTTACAAGGAAGGAAGGAAGAAGGAAGGAAGGGAGGGACGGAAAGAGGGAGGAAGTATAGAGTGTACACAATTCCCTTTGAAAATGTTTCCAGGGCTTGACTGGCCCAGGCACCTCACAGTAACCTGTGGAGTAAAAGTCTCTGCCCCCATAATTCTCTACGTATTTCAAGAGAAATGAGGTAAGAAGATATGTAGACAAACATCTTACTGTGAAGCTTGTGGATAAACAAATTTTCTAAATACAAAGGGCATTTTTCTGAAGTGCAAGATACTCTAAAGATATATCAGACCTACCTAGCCAGTTCTTTGCTGTTTTTAAAGTGATTGAGCCTCTGGGAACAATGATATTTGCCTCTTCTCACATATCATGCTGAATTTGTGTAGGCAATTTTTAAGCCTTAATGCACAGTCCTCCTCGCTGTCAGCAATTTTGTCTTGAATATCTAGAAAAAAATCATATAAATATGAATGCCATTAAAGATTTAAGAAAATACATCATCTGTCTTCTAGCAGAGTGGTTCTCAAACTTTACTGTATGAAAAACCTCACCTGAGAATCTCTTTCAATATTGCAAGCTCTTAGGACAAGAAATTATTACAGATGATTCAATTCAGAGAGCCTATGTAGCATATTTCACAAAAAATCCAATTGTATGAACAAGCTACTTAAAGATTTCATTATAAATAAAAGTTGCAGCAACTGACTAATTAACAGACGTAATTGCACACAATTACTATCCTTCAAATGAGTCACCTTAGAAATCCATATACTTAGCTAACTATGGGACCACCCTTGTAAGCATTCGATAATTGTTTTTACAAAACTCCCTTACAATTTTGGCATTGTTCATTGGATGAAAACTGCCATCGTTTTGTGTGTATATATAAATATATTTAGTGGTCTCAATCATTTAGGGAAAAATATATACATAGTTATTTGAGAGATGATGAGTAAATGCATTTTGCAGGAGAAAAATAGTTGAACGAGAAAATAGAAAAAAAATTATAAGAATCTGCGTAAGTTTCACAGCATTTCTTAATAAATTTTTGTTATTGAATCACACGATGCCATTCTGTCTATTTCATTACACAGAGCTGGTCTTAAAATTACATACACACTCTTTATGTATTCAGAACAAAAAAGAAAACTACAAGGAAACCAAAAGAGAAAATGTTAAGCAACTACACAAATACTTAAGCCAGCAATTCTTTCTCTATTTTTTAATGGTTGAGACCCTGTAGCTGAATCCCAGTTCAAATGTCCACCTTCCCACTTATTAGCCTTGTAACCTTGGGCAGATTAAATTTTTCTTTGCCTTATTTTCCTAAGTCAGAGGATTAATGTGAATTTTAAATGAATCAATTCATGTAAAGCATTCATAACTGTTCATGTTATAGTTTGCACTTAACTGAATTAGATGTCACACCTACTGCTGTAGTCATTATTTTTAATATTTTTGCCTGTATTTCTTTAAAAATAAATTGTTAAGACTCCACAGGCTACCTTCTTAGCTGTCCCTGGAATCAGTGGAAAGGAAGCTAAAAGTAAAACATAAAGATATTAATCATAGTCTAAGTACTCACTTTACAGGAGACCACATAACAAACATCTTAGAAAATAACAAAAGGTTTCTATTGCTTTTCTCTAAAATTTCACACACAAAAAATGAAAAATAAAAGAATATTGACATACAATTGTCCTATATGTTAGTTCTTGTTTACTTAATCAGTTTTCAGTGTTGCTGATACACAGACATAACGTGAGTAACTGAAGTGACATTGGAATCATATTTGGTAAACCTGTGAAATGAAAAGAAACTATTTAAAGCTCTCGGGTCATGAGTCCGTCTTGTATCCTTTTATAAAGTAATTATCTCCCGTGGTGTGTGATCTTGTATGAGTATTTCCTTTTTTGAAAAAAGATGAACCTGTAATTAGTCATGCATTTGAAAACTGGCATGCATTCTTCCTTGCCTTACAAAAAAGTTAATAGTTTTGGTTCAAGAATAGAAATTATAGCACAACAGAGTGACTATAGTCAACAATATTTTTCTGTCCATTTAGCAATAAATAAAAGAGTACAATTGAAGTGTTGGTAACACAAAGAAGTGATAAATGCTTGAGGTGATGGATATCCCATTTACCCTGATGTAATTATTATACATTGCATGCCTGAATCAAAATGTGTGTCTCATGTATACACCTACTATACCCATTAAAGTTAAAATTTAAAAACAGAATAGAAAATAAAATATTGGCAGAAATAGTGAAAATTAAATTTGGAATTGAATATATAAAGATACCACAATAAAAATGAATGACAGTCTTAATTCAAACAGTGTGTTTAACACATTTGTAAGGATATACTCTAAATTCACCCTTTTTTTCTAGTCCCATGCCGATCAGTTCATAATTTTATTAAATGCGTATTCAAATTGTTAATAATTTTCAAGTCCCCTGTGCCTCTCTCAAAGATAAGTAATTTGTGTCACAGAGGGTTTATTATTGAATTCTCAGTTATATTAAAAAATTGATTCTAATTCCAGTGTTTTAATTACTGCTTAATATCAGACAAAATCTTTCTGTTCATTATACTTTGAATTAACATAATAAATTTCTCTAGATGGTGCTGAACAATCATCTAAAGAAAAGACAACATAGACTATGATATGTTTCTTTGGTAAAAGAATCAGAATTATTATTAAATTATTTATTAGAGTATTATACTTCAAGGTCATTATCACATTGACTCTACAGTTTCAGTTTGTAAACTTAAATATGATAATTCATCAGATTTAGAATGCTAAATTGAATATCTATTAATTACAAAACAACTCTTAGAAATTAATTTCAGAACATAATCCTAGTAACAAATAGACTTTTAAAAAACTGATCTTTTTATTAAA
Organism: Theropithecus gelada; assembly: GCF_003255815.1. Lineage (NCBI taxonomy): Eukaryota > Metazoa > Chordata > Mammalia > Primates > Cercopithecidae > Theropithecus > Theropithecus gelada. Next base: position 32,052,620 of record NC_037672.1, read on the forward strand.
ACATAGGTTCAGGTATTGGGAAACAAAGTAGCTCAAAACTGAGGACTGGTAAGTATCCAAAATTTATAAATGTATTTATATATTAATAACTCTGCTAACAAATCAATTGTTTTACAACTTACTCCATTATCAATATTAATGTTTCTACTAACTTTCTGCAAAGTACAAAGTCATAATGAAAATGACATGCAGTGGGCCAGGTGCGGTGACTCACGCCTGTAATCCCAGCACTTTGGCAGGCCGAGGCACATGGATCATGAGGTTAGGAGATCGAAACCATCCTGGCTAACACAGTGAAATTCCATCTCTACTAAAAATACAAAACAAAAACAAAAACAAAAAAAATTAGCTGGGTGTGGTGGCGGGCGCCTGTAGTCCCAGCTACTTGGGAGGCTGAGGCAGGAGAATGTTGTGAACCTGGAGGCTGAGCTTGCAGCTTGCAGTGAGTTGAGATTGTGCCACTGCACTCCAGCCTGGGCAACAGAGCAAGACTCCATCTCAAAAAAAAAAGAAAGAAAGAAAGAAAGAAAATGACATGCAGTGGCAACTTATATTGTGTTAATTATTTCCTTTAGATCAAGATGTCTGACTAGAGGCATTCAAAACTAGCCTCTTCCACAATGTACAACTGAAACAACAAATAGATAACTACATGATGAATAATGTATCTAAGAGAGAAACTGGAATTCAGCAAGGAAGTGATGAAGACCCTCTGATGCACAGAAACTCGGGATGGCAGTGCAGAGAAAGAGGTAACACACCCAACTATGATTGGCTCAGAGGCAAGAGGGACTTGCCATGGTGAGGAAAAGGTAAGCAGGAGATGCCCAGCAGTCCACATTTCTACCATGGGCACCTGAAATTCTAACTATAGGAGAACCCCAAAGCCTCATAAGCCCTGAGCCCAGTATAGGGAGCTGCCTGGAGTCCATGTGAGTACTTTTCTCCAGATGGAGGGAATTCACATAGGTCATATCTCATATTGCTCAGGGAATTCTGAGAATGCTATGTGAGCAGAACTCCCACCAGAGTGCATCCTGGTGGACGTTACTGGGACGCAATGTTCCTGCATCTCCACACCCCTGGGGCTATGCTGACATCCCATCACATCCAACCAGCGAACTTCAACATCACAACATTAGGGGAACCTAGTGACCCAAGTCTTTGCAAATCCTTACACCCTGGGGAGCAGGTGGTCCAGCACTGTGGGAAGGTTGCCCCCAAAACAGAGTTAACCAATGTACCTACCCACCAGAGCCTGAGAGTCACCTGTGTGGGGTGGATGCTGCCACCAGCAATCCCATCACCTCTAACAGTAAAGCTGCCATGCACCTGTGTGTGCACTACTAGGGTCCAGTGACTGGCCTGCCTAGTGTCTGCATCCCCAGCAAAGCTGTGCCACAGGCTCAACAACAACAACAAAAACACAGCCTAGGTTACTGAGATACATCTGACGTTGATGACACCCAAGGAAATCATATGGAGGCTACACCACTGCAACCACCCAGGACCAAAGCCAAAGCATTCTACCTAAATGGCATTATTGGATACATCCACAGGAGAAAAAAAAAAAAAAAAAAGTTATCAATGTAAAAGCTCAGGAAATTTGAAAAAGTAAGGAAACATGTTACTTCCAAAGGAACACAATAATTATTCAGTAAAACATCCCTAAGAAAAGAAAATTAATGAAATGCCAGAAAAAAATCAAAATAATGACCTTAAGAAAACTCACTGTGATACAAGAGGACACAGACAGACAATCCAAAAAATTAGAAAAACAATGATCGGAAAACTGGAGAATTTAATGAATAAAAAATTATTGAGAACTTTAATAGTCTAGATGAAGTAAAAAAAAAAAAAATCTAAACTTAAAAACTGATCTTTTGAAATAACAGAGTCAGACCAAAAAAAAAAAAAAAAAGAATTAACAAATGAAGAAAGCCTACAAGACATATGGGCTACCATTAAGTAAGCATATATTTGTATTATGGGAGTTCCAGAAGGATAAAAAGTAAGACAAGAAATAGAAAGCCAATATAATGAAGTAATAGCTGAAAAATTCCCTAGTCTTGGGAGAAATATAAACACTCAAACACAGAAAGTTCAAAGATTCTGATACCACAGAAATACAAAGAATCACTAAAGATTATTGTGAACAATTGTGAACAACTATATGGCAACAAGGTAGAAAATCTAGAGAAAATGGATACATTCCTGTGCACATATAACAAACTGAGATAAACCAGAAAAACAACAACAATAAAAACAGACCAATGACAAGTAATGAGATTAAATAAAAAATAAAATGCCTGCCAGCAAAGAAAATCTGAGCACTGGATAGTTTCCCCGCTGAATTCTAACAAGCTTTTGAAGAAGAACTAACATAAATTTTCTCAAACTATTGCAGAACAATGAAGAGGAAGAAATTCATTCTGACTCCTTATATAAGGTCAGCATTACCCTGATAGCAAAACTAGACGGGGACACAATAACAACAAAACATCTCTAAGCCAATATCTCTTATTAACATAGATGCAAAATATCCTCAGCAAAATAGCAGCAAACCAAATCCAACAACACATCAAAAACTTTATACACAATAATCAAACGGGATTTACCTCAGTGATGCAAATGATGGTTCAAAGTACACAAATCAATAAATACAATAAGTAACATCATTAGAATGAAGGACAAAAGAAGATGCAAAAAAGGAATTTGATAAAATTCAATATCCTTTGAATCAAAAACTCTTAACAAATTAGATATATTTATTTAGAGAAAAAGCCAAAGACTCACTAAAAAACTATGAGAGTGGATCAATGAATTCAGTAAAGTTATAGGACACAAAATCAACATATATAAATCATCAGTGTTTTTATACATGTGTAAAGAGCTAGCTGAAGAAGAAATTGAAAGCAATTTCATTCACAATAGCTACACAAATAATAAAATACCTAGGAATAAATTTAACCAGGGAGATGAAAGATATCTATAACAAAATGTATAAAACTCTGATGAAAGAAATTGAAGAGGACGCACAAAAAATTGAAAGAGAAAACATGCACAGGATTGGGAAAGTTAATATTGTTAAAGTGATTATAATACCCAAAGCAATCTATAGATTTAATAAAACATTAATTAAATTACCAGTGGCATTCTTCATAGAAATAGAAAAGTAATTCTAAAATTGTTATGGAACTACAAAAGATTTTGAGTAGCCAAAGCAATCCTGAGCAAAAAAAGCAAAGTTTGAGGCATCACATTAGCTGACTTCAAAATATACTACAAACTGTAGTAACAAAACCAGAATGGTACTGGTAAAAACAAACAAACATACAGTTACATAAACCAATGGAACAAAATAGAGAAACTTGAACTAGATTCATATATTTACAGCGAACTGATTTCCAACAAAGGTAGCAAGAATATACATTGAAGAAAGGAAAGCCTCTTCCACAAATGGTACTAGGAAAATAGCATATCCGTATGCAGACAAATGAAACTAAACCCCTTTCTCACACCATAAACAAAAATTAACCCAAAATTTACTGAAGACTTAAATGTAAAACCCAAACCTATAAAACTACTAGAAGGAAACACAGGGGACATGCTTCAGGACATTGGTCTGGGCAAAGATTTTATGGGTAAAAACTTAAAGGCACAGGCAAAAAAAAAAAAAAAACCAAAAAAAAAACAAAACAAAACCCTAAGTAGACAGACAAAAGGGATTATATCAAACTAAAAACCTTCACAGCAAAGGAAATGAGTCAAGACAACTTGTATAATAGGAGAAATATATTTTCAAACTATTAATTGGACAAGGGATTAATATCCAAAATATACAATAAATTCAACCCCCCCACACACAAATTCTGATTAAAATATGGGCAAAAATTTTGAAACAAATGAATAAGCTTCTCCAAAATGAGAAGTGTCCAAAATATTAGTGTCTAACAAGTATATGAAAATATGTTCGGTGTCACTAAGCATCAAGGAAATGCAAATAAAACCACAATAGGATTTAGAATGGCTACTATGGTTTCTATTTCGCCACCAAGAGTTGAGGTTTAGATCTTTTGTACTTGAATTTGGGTAACACTGTGACTGTGGGGACATAACACTACTTGATTTGTGAGATTGTCACTAAAGTTTATTAAACTTCTGTTGTGTAATCTTGGGATGAGATGCCCTCTAAAGTAACCAAGTCATGCTATGAAGAATACCAGGCCATAGGGAAAGTTTATGTTCAGGTTTTCAGGATTACTGCACCAGGTGAGCATCCAGACTAGAGCTAGCATGAACTGGTTGACATGAGAGTGAGAAATCCTTCAAGAGAACCTAATCCCATCTACTAACGGGAACAGTGATGTTGAAGAAGAATCACATAGATGTGTGAAGTTAACTTCAGTATTGTGAGAGATGTCAACAAAATGATTCTTCTTGCTTGAAGCTATGGAGTTTTAAGGTAGTTTGTTTTACAAAAATAAATATTTGCAATAAGATATGATAGACTTTATATTTGAATGTAGTTATTTCAGCCTGACATCTTCTGGTTGTATGTGCTTGGTTTAACTTCCTTAACATATTGTTTACTTATATAAAATTAAGGAAAATATGGTCACTTTTAGAGCAGTCCCAGATAGATACAACCTCTCAAAATCATGCAATAAAATAGAATATTTCAAAATAAATTTGAAAATTCAGAACATCAGTGAAACTAAATAACCAGGTTGCCCATTTGTCATAATCTGATACGAAATTCTCACTGTAACACCAGTGGAGATAATTGCATACACTAATTCATATGCAGTATGAATTAATTTACATCATATTTCATAACCTCTGTTATGAGCTGTGCCAAATAGGCAGAATACATTAAAAACTATGAGACATAAACAGAAAGATATTTTTTACATTTTCTATTTCTTTCTCCTTCCTCAGAAAATCTTTTTTACATAGTTCTTTTAGCTTGCATTCAAATAACCCTGATTTGTCAATATCATCAGTATTATGCTTATGTAATTCAACTGTGTGATTTGTAAAGCTATAGGTTTTTATGGCTATATACCATTCCATTATTATAATTTATTAATTTTAATTGGACTCTTTTGTTATTTCCATGTTGGAGCTTCTATTACTATTACCACTATTACATTCCTTTAATGTCTTTTGGTACACGCAAAGTGTCTATCAATAGTGGATTATTGGGTCATATTTTTACTTTGCTATAAGGTTTTGCAAATCAGTTATCAAATGTATACTACTGTTTGCAGCATATGGGAGTTTCAGTTGCTCCATATCCTTGATAATTCATGATATTATCAGTCCTTTCATTTTTGGCTATGTGATAGTGATACCTCATGCAACTTTACATTTTATTTTTCTAATTATAATGAGTATCTCTTTATATGTTATTTGATAATATAGATATGCTTTTATTGAGTCCATGTTTCCATTTTTAATTGGACTATCTGCATTTTCTTATATTTTTGAGATTTTTTATTGAGATTTTATTTATATTTTTTATATTTTATTTATTTCTTATATTTTTATTTTCTTATATTTCATTATTATATTTTTGTTAATGAACTGTTTGTGAGTCGTTCGTATGATTTATAAACAGTAAAGATATTCCCCACAATAGACTTCTCTTTTCATTTTTTTCATGACAACTTTTCAATATTAGGTCTTAACCTATTTCATTGCTATTTTTTTCCTTTGAGTTATGGCTTTTTGTGTCTTAAGGTATTCTCTTATGTTAATTTCTAAACACTTTTCGTAATCATGCTTTTAAAATAAAACTCTAGATATTATTTAAATAATATATGATAGGATGGAAGAAAGTGGGCAGAGAAGTCCTTTATGAAACTGTTCATGGTATAGGTGAGGGATAATCATTGTAAAAACAAACAGCGTAGCAAAGAAGATAAAAGAAGTAGACTGAAATGAACTAGGTTTTAGAGGCAAGAGGGATTTTACTGCTGACTTGAAAGCTCAAATTAAAAACAAGGTGTGGTTGAGGATAATATCTAATGGGATTTTTGTTTTGTTTTGTTTTGCCTGTTTTGCTGCTTGCTTTTTGCTTCCTTTGTGTGAAAAGCTGTGACAATAATGTGAGAAAAACAAGTTGTGATTATCATAAGTAGTAAGTTCTACTTAGGATATATAAATCTCATAGTAAATATCAAATAGGTCGTTATGTATGCAAATATAGTAACAGAGACAGGAGGCAGGCAAGAGTCCCCCTGGAAACCTCGCCTTCAAGTCTAAAACAGCATGAAGGCTGAAAAACAGGACTGCTGGTCCAGGCAATCTCAGACCAGTCTGCTCACTAGGAGGATGGAGTGGGGACTTGGGAAGTTCGTGCTGTTTGCAGCGGGGAGGAGCCTGGCCTTTCCTGTTCCTGTGTGGTAACCTGGGATTCAATCTATGAGATGGGGGCCTGTTAACAGGAACCCCTCTCACTTTGCTGAGTTTTTTCCTTTTCACCCAATAAATTCTGTTCCTCCTCACCTTTCAAAGTGTCTGTGAGCCTAATCTTTCCTGGTCATGTGACGAGAAACCGGTTTTCCTTACAACACCTGAACTTACAGAAAAGTTCAGACTTGGAGATAGAATTTGCAAGTTAACAGCAAGGGTTGAGTCTTAAGACTTTTCAACATTTAGTGCCCCAGTAGTAGAGAAAAAGCAGGAGCAGAGAATGAGAAGTATCCATTGGGTAAAGGATAAAGCAGGAGAACAAGCATTTAGAGAAATTTAGAAGAAAATGTGTTTCAAAAAAGGCAAGTGATTGGCACCTGGAATGATCCTGAAAGGTGACCTTAAGGAGAGGAGAAAAAAGTTTTAGTCTATTGGTGGGAACAGAAAGCAGATTAGAGAAGGTGAAGGCTATTAGGATTGTAGAATATTACAAAAACAAGTGGAGACTATCCTTTGTATAATACTTTTTCCTTATTTTGAGAAGTGGCTTAGAGGAATGGTTGGTATCTACAGGGAATACAGTTAAAGAGTTAATTTTTTAAAAATAAAGGTAAAAATAAATAAATAAGGACATGTTTAGGCCATGGGAATGATTGAGTTGAGTTAAATCATTAACTGAATAAAGCAGAGCTGAAATAGAATCCTTGAAAAAAAGGATCATCTAGCATCCAAAGCATAAGATAAAGACCTGGTCTTTGAGGTTAAAGAATCTTAACAAAAGCGACAGTGGATGATTTAGTCATTGAGTCAAGTTTCTGTGTAGATTCACTGATAAGAAGATGAGGTGTTTTCTATGTCCTCTTCCTCTCCACAGTGAAGACTAATATGATTCTATTGCCTTCAAGTAAGTTAGGAGAAGAAACTGTTAAGAGTTTTCAGGAGAAAGGAAGATAGCCATTAGCTCGAAGAGACAGAAAGTGACTTTACAAGGCAAACAATAAAATATTCAGGTGGTGTTGAGAGATTATTTTAGGTCTATGTTTTAGAGTAAATTTAAATAAAAGTACTTAGGCTGGTTTTGTGATATTTGCTGTAATGTCCAATTGTTTGGGTATATGTACAGAGAGCATAGATAGATAAAATAATAGTTCTACCAAGATTTTAGATTTGCCAGTCCAAAAAAAAGGAAAATGAGAGCGGCATGCGGAATGGGATGGGATTGCAAATGAATGATTTTGATGATGGACCGTGAGTATAGAGTGATGAGTGGATATAGCAAAATGTCCACTGAAATAGGATCTTGGTGAGATAGAGTTACAAAATACATTTCAGTTATAGTATAGACTAAGAGAAGCCTAGTATCTGAAATTTTATCTGCTTCTGCATACATATACTTTGTGAGTTTTTATACTTAATGTTTTAAAGTTTATTTGTTACAATAGACATAGATTTTATGATTTAAGAAAAAAAAACTTTTAAAATGGTTTCAACAATATGGATCAATAAAATATAGACTATTCATACAAAGAAATATGATATAGCAATCAATATATATCTACTCTAGGTAATACTTACATTAGACTATTACACATAATTTCCACATACATGATTATATAAAATATGTCTCAATATAATGATCAGTCAACATACATTTAACATTTTGTTTAACAAACACATACAAGTTTTATATGTATTAATTTGCAAAAGCCACATGAGGTATACATGTACACATAATCATACAGTTGTGATTCCCATTGCATTGCTTAGGAAATTGATCCTCTGGGAGATTGTGTCATGTGCCCAGTGTCACATAGCTAGTAAGTGGTGGATCTGAGATTTGAATGGTCATCTGCATTGAGGGTTTTGGTCCATTGTCATTATATATCATATAAACAGAGAGAGATATCTGAAAGGATTCACTATTAAAATAATAACATCAATGCTTCCTTCTCTCTGTTTGGTAACTTTTAAAAATGTGTCATTTATCTGCCTTTTCTAATGTTTTACAATATAAAGTATTGTGTGATTTCAAATGAATTAGAATATAATTATAAAGAGAGGTGAAAATTCTCTATAACCTGAATCAGTGCTTTTTCAAAAGCAAATAGAAGTCACGCAGACATAAAGTGCTTTGTTGGATACAGCGTGCTACTGGAGTTCAGACTGAGGAAATAACCTCTACCTTATATTGAAAACTATAAGACTTCTCTTTCTGCCTTTAAAAGACTGAGGCACATAGGGTAGAGACTTCTATTATGTCAGTATTTACAATTATATAGGACAAAATAAAAACCTAACATATAATTGACTGAATACATGCTGTCCAATCTTGAATGGAAGGATTAATCTTAGTGAATATATTTAGACACTAGAAGAATTTGTTACAGGCAAATTATCAGTATAAATGGCCACCTTCTTAACTTTATTCTTCACACAGTTTTCACTTATTTGCTATTTTTTCTTTCATTTAATATATATTTATAATCATAAATAAATTATAATTCACCTATAGCCATTCAGATTGTAGGTTTAGAAAAATGTAACTGGTATTTTAAGCATACTCATTGCAAATAACAGTATACAGTATACTTGAACCAGTATCTGAGGACCCATAGCAATAGCAGTTTCTGAATCTGGATGTGACTTGTTTATTCATTTATGATACATTTTTACTCATATACATGTTTAAGTAATCTACTCAAAATTTGGAATAACATAATATGGCAAAGTAAGAAAAAGTTACAAGGTTTCACTCAGAAATATAGGTTATAACTAGGTGGCCATAAAATTTATTAAGCAATATTGGGCAATTTGGGGAGTTAAATAGGTGCAATAAAAATTATTCCACATAGTGGCATAAACACAAAATATCCTGGGTAATCTGGGTTGTACACTCAATTCAGTTATAATCTTTATTCTCCCCTGATGATCATTTACATTTATTCATGTAAATGTGTAAAAGTATTATTGTAGTCTTATCTTAAGATAAGACTTATCTACAATAATACTACAATAATAAATAATATGTGAAATATCATTTAAGGAAGTCTGTACTTTGTGAAAGAAGTTAATCTATGGACACAGTTGGCTCAACATCTGGTAGAGTGGAGAATGCCATTCTAGAACCTGGATTCTTCTTTTTTAATCAACAATTAATATCAAAATCAAAGGCGACTTCAACAAACTCATTTTAAAGGTCAAATATTTCTACTGCTTCAGCAACCCGTACTTAATGACCACTTTCCAAACCTTGTCAGTACCTGAATCTTAACACCAAAACTCATAAATTCCAACATGCCAATAGCTTGGTTAAAAATGATCTCACAGAATTCCGAAAGAGTGATTGAAACAAGGAAAGGTTAGCACAGTGGAATTCTATTTTCACATGAGTTTAGGACCTGAACCAAAATATAAAAAGTCATTGGGAGACAAAACGGATTCTAGAGATAGTGTGACTGTAAAAAATTCACCGATTGACTGGGTGTGATGGCTCATGTCTGTAATCTCAGCATTTTAGGGAAGGTGAGGTGAGCAGATCACCTGAAGCCAGGAGTCTGAGACCAGCCTGGGCAACATGGTGCAACCCCCCATCTCTACCAAAAATACAAAAATTAGTCGGGTATGGTGGCAGATGCCTGTAGTCCCAGCTACTCTGGAGGCTGAGGTGGGTGGATCTCGCTTGAACCTCAGAGGAAGAGGCTGCAGTGAGCAGAGATCCCCTCAGTGCACTCCAGCCTGGGTGACAGAGCAAGACTCCATCTCAAACAAAACAAAACAAAACAAAACATTAACCAATCACATCAACTACTACGATTTGTTTATCTGAATGTCAGCAGTGATCATCAAAGAAAAGGCAGAAGGAAATTAGGATTTAGGGAATAAAATTATGGTATAATGATTCAAAAGGAGAGAGTTGATTAATGCCAAATGTTTTAGTCATTAAAAATGAAATTAATAGATAAAATTTTTAAGAAATTCATATCTTTTATAAACAGTTTTAGTTAAATAGGACTTGGTTATTTCTAATGGCATTTTTTACATTTAATAAAATAGATATCAGTAATTGTTAATGAAAAAGCATTTTTTCCTATCCCAACATGCTTTATCTATGTTTTTTTACAAATTAATTTTTATAGTCATTGACTTATATTGCTCCCGTCATCAACAACATTGATGTTTGTCTAAACTAATAACTGAGTAAAACTGGAAAGGAAGCATGGTTTTCAACTGAACTGGGATTAAACATCTGTAAATATAAAGTATATGTGAAACGAAAAGAAACTTTTTTAATGAGTGAAGTTATAATATTTTATTCATATAGGGAGAGCTATTTCAACGTACATATGGCAAAATATATTCTTCTAGATGGGAAATAGGCCATTCTCTAGCTTTTGGAATGAACTCAGCAACATCAGAACACCTTGAGAACTGGAATCTGTAGAAACAACTGTAGTCACCACCCTTGGCATGGACAATGCCACTCTAATGGAAAGCAAATGCCGCAAGGAGGTTGTGCAAAATGACAAATCGGTAACTGAGAAGAAAAAAAGGAAGGTGAAATATTCCATGAAAACACTCTAAATGAGAGTTATATATGAGACACCTCTAGGGGGACTTCTAGGTCTAACCGACAGATACTTTGAAGAGGGCTAATTGCCAGAAAAAAGTAGGTGGAGCTTGTGCCAGAATGTCTTGATTTTTAAAAGTAGGAATTTTCTAATTTGAGACTATATCCTGATGAAGTTTTCAATATATGAGGTATACAGACAATCTAGTTATAAGAAATCTATTTTTAAGAAATAATCTTCATTAACTCAGTTTGTAAAGTTGAAATCAAGAAGAGGTGGAATGCTATCCTCATAAAGAGTAAACCAATGTTCAAATAAAATAAGAATATAATCTGCACTACAAATAGCATTTTAACCACACAAGTTCAGATTTCCTTAATCATCGTGTTTAACAGGTTCAATGATTATTTAGTGTGTATTTGTATGCAATTTTATAATTATGTGTTTGGAGTACAGAAACAATTTATAGACGATTTCTAAAATAATATTCTCATTCCTGAGAGCCAAGCACAGGCATAGAGGCTTGACTTGATAACTGAACTGTAACTTTGTAAACAAGGTGAGAAAAGAAGTCATATCAATTTAATATTTTCCCCTCACCAGCTTATAACTCATATTGAGAGGTGACAATGTGCTAGCAGCCCTCACTTTCAGTGCCTCCTCGGCCTCCGGTCTTGTCGTCCACTCTGGCAGCGCTTGAGGAGTCCTTCAGCCCACCACAGCACTGTGGAAGCCCCTCTCTGGGACTGCTGAGACCGGAGCCTCCCCCTCCTGCTTGCGGGGAGATGTGGAGGGAGAGTCCTGGCCCGGAAGCTGGGCTGCGCTCGCGGGCCAGTGTGAGTTCCGGCGGGCTCGGGCTCGGGCTCGGGCTCGGCGGGCCCTGCACACGGAGCGACCAGCCGCGCCACCGACCCAAGGCAGTGAGGGGCTTAACACACGGGCCAGCAGCTGCGGAGGTTGTGCCAGGTCCCCCAGTATTGCCGGCCCGCCGGCGCGGCATTCTCGCTGGGCCTTAGCTGCCTCCCCGCGGGGCAGGGCTCGGGACCTGCAGCCCGTCATGTCTGAGCTCCTCCCCCTGCGGTGGGCTCCTGAGTAGCCTGAGCCTCCCCAACGGGCGCCGCCCCCTGCTCCGTGGCGCCTGGTCCCATCAGCAGTCCAAAGGCTGAGGAGTGCAGGCGCCGCTGGGGACTGCCGGGCAGCTCTGCCTGCAGCCCTGGTGCAGGATCCACTGGGTGAAGTCAGCTGGGCTCCTGAACTGGATGGGGGCTTGGAGAACTTTTGTATCTAGCCGGAAGGATGGTATGTACACCAATCAGCACTCTGTATCTAGCTAACCTAGTGGGGACTTGGAGAACTTTCCGTCTAGAACTCTGTGTCTACCTCAAGGATTGTAAGTGGGCCAATCAGCACTCTGTCTAGCTCAAGGTTTGTAATTACACCAATCAGCACTCTGTGTCCAGCTCAGGGTTTGTGACTGCACCAATTGGTACTCTGTGTCTAGCTAACCTAGGGGAGACTTAGAGGACTAGCACTCTGTGACCCTGTGTCTAGCTCAAGGATTGTAAATGCACCAATCAGCACTCTGTCAAAACGGACCAATCAGCTCTATAAAACAGGCCAATCAGCAGGATGTGGGCGGGGCCAGATAAGGGAATAAAAGCAGGGTGCCAAAGTCACAGCAACCGGCTGTAGTCACCTTCCATGCTATGAAAGCTTTGTTCTTTTGCTCTTTGCAATAAAGCTTGCTGCTGCTCACTCTTTGGGTCCTTGCTGCCTTTCTGAACTGTAACACTCACCACCAAGGTCTACACCTTCACTCCTGAAGCCAACAAGACCATGAACCTACGAGGAAGAACAAACAACTCCAGACCTGCTGCCTTTAAGAGCTGTAACACCAGGAAGGTCTGCAGCTTCACTCCTGACAGTTGAGACCACAAACCCACCAGAAGGAAGAAGCTCCAGACACATCTGAACATCTGAAGGAACAAACTCCAGACACACCATCTTTAAGAACTGTAACACCACGAGGGTCCGCGGCTTCATTCTTGAAGTCAGTGAGACCAAGAACCCACCAATTCCGGACACAGTATCTTCACTAACAATTTTGTAATCGCAATAGTTTCAAAGCCTGTGATAGGCATAAATACAGGCTTTATTTGCATTTTAATTTTTGATGACCATTCCTTTTTCAACGTTTTTAAATTTCCTATTCTTGTGTCTCTCTAGGGGAAAAGAGGATTTTCTAATCATAGCTTTGCAAATGTGGCCACATATAAAGAGATAAGAATCACTCAAGGTCATTGGCATAGATGAGATTAGATGACAAGGAGAAAACAAAATAGAGAATATTATTAAAAATGTTGAAATTCTAAAGAATATGAGTAGTTGTAAAATGTTTAAAAAGACAATGACAACTTCTAATGTCATTGTACTTTAATGATAAAAGTTTTCTTTTTGTAAAGTGTGTAAAATTGCATAAATATAAATAAGCAAAAGAAACCTAAAGGTACTTCCTGATTTTTTAATACAGTGCTTTCCTGGAAACTGTATTAAGTATAGAACAATATGGTTAAGGCAGGTTGACTCTTCTCAGACAAGCAGTATGAGGATCTCAGACTGTGTTCCTGAAGATTTGGAAGAGCAAAGAGACACCACAACAACAACAAAAAAAATCAAGGATGAAAATCAACATATACATATTACAAACTTGCAAGTCTTTGAAACTCAATGAAGCTTAGGAAAGTTGGTGATATATTTTCCAGGGTTCGTTGCTATGTTAAGGAGAAAGAAATGGAGCTAAGTTTTTAAACAAATCTGTGCTAAAAATTTCATATATGTTATTTCAAATTGGTCTCATGAAAATATTGGGAAGTAATTACCATCTCCCATTTAAAAGATGAGGAAATCACCACAAAGTGAATATTACTGAAATCGCACAACTAGCAGGAAATGTATTTAGGATGGAAATCTGTATTTTCCATTTTCTTTCCACTCACTCACACTGCAAAGAGTCTTCTGAAATGTAACTGCCATCAGGAATGAGGGAATGTGACACACATACAGACACACACACAGGCACACATGGATACAGAGACGCACAGAGGGAGACAGAGAGAGAGGAGAGGGTGACAGAGAGAGAGAGAGATTGGAACAAATGGACTTTTCAATAATAATGTGCCTTGTGTACTCTCCAGTGTCCGGTGAGAATTAGCAGCCATCCTCCCTGTCAATTCATTACCAAGAAAATAATTTGTCACTAGGAGCAATCATTTTACAAACCCTGCATGAACAGTGCAACTGCTAATATAATAATCCCATGGGAGATAAAAGAAAATAAAAGATTCAGAATGAGGATGGTTTTTAGTGTGTACCAAATGCTAGCAATTCACTGCAAATGGAGTAGTGTTATTTCCTTTTTATTTCATTTCTCCCCCACTATTGCTTTGAATATTGGATTTTCTTGTGACAAGGGTTCCAGGTTAATGATCAAAGTGCACTTCATGAACCAAATTAATTTTAACTTAGTTTTCAGAGTGACATTTCCTAAAATGTACCCCTGGGATTCAAATTTTCCTGACTCAAAACTGTTTCTATTCAAGGTCTAAAACCACTTTTAAGGGTAATAGCTATGTAAACACTATTATATTTTGGTTGATTGAATCTGCATGAATTATTTTTCATTAAATAGCAAAATCTAATTGTAGGGGAAAAAATCTTGTTAATTGTTTTTGTCAACATGTGCCCCAGGGCAGCAGGATTTAGTTTTTCACTAACCATGGGTTTCAGAAAGCTTTTCAATTCTGCCAAATCATTGCTTGCTTATATTTTTCATTGAAAATGGAAAATATGAAAATGACCTTTATGATAAGTATGTATTAAATATATTTTCTTCTAGCTAAAACTGCTTCCTAATATGAATTTTGACTTGTGTTCTATAAATGAAAAACACATGAAAAGCATGTAGACTCACATTGGAAGGAACATTAGCCAGTAACTGATGTACAGTTTCAAGTCCTAATCTTGCTATATAAAAAGCTGGGTGCCTTGGGTCACCTATTCAGTTTACCTAATGCTGAGAAGAAAGGAAGGGTCTTGCTTGGGAAAAAAATACAATGCTCTTTGGAGACCAAATGCTCCAATCACCAGATTCTTCAGATTTATTCATATACTGTCAGTGTTATACATATATATATATTTTTATATGTATTATATATAATCTAATATATATTACATGTATTATATATATATATATTTATGTATATATCAAGAGGGAAAGAATGAACCATTGTCCACTGAAACTAAACAAGATTCTTATTCATGGCTGAAGATCTAGGGCAAGGATACAAAGCAAGCTAATTACTCTGCTTCATTTTTTTTTTTTTTTTTTTTTTTTTTTTGAGACAGAGTCTGCCTCTGCCACCCAGGCTGGAGTGCAGTGGCCGGATCTCAGCTCACTGAAAGCTCCGCCTCCCGGGTTTACGCCATTCTCCTGCCTCAGCCTCCCGAGTAGCTGGGACTACAGGCGCCCGCCACGTCGCCCGGCTAGTTTTTTTTTTTTAGTAGAGATGGGGTTTCACCGTGTTACCCAGGATGGTCTCGATCTCCTGACCTCGTGATCCGCCCGTCTCGGCCTCCCAAAGTGCTGGGATTACAGGCTTGAGCCACCGCGCCCGGCCTACTCTGCTTCATTAATCTTCAGAAAATTATTTCATTAACACATGCACTCACACCCATATAGTAGAAAGTTAGGTGAAATATCCTCAGCAACATTGAAGTGTTTTCTCTAGACTGATCACAGATTTTTGTAGTGTTACATCACTTTTATAAACTGCTTCTATTTTTACTATAAGTCTAGAATTTTCTTGTTGCAGAATGGATTGGTTTTACTCCAGCTTACAAAATTAGTCCAAAATGTACTTGATTCCTTCAACTTTTCTACTTAAAGTGTTATTAGAGTTTGCACGACCAGAGCAGAATGTACTTCTCCTCAAGTACATGTTACTTGCATGCCTTATTTTGTGTTTCCTAATTGAGAAAAATTGTCAGTGGTTGACCTGAATGCTTCTACTAATAAAAATGCAACGTGGATTCAAGTGACTTTATCTCTCTTACAAATGTCCTTCAAAAATTAAAGGAGAAAATTGCCTGAAGTTTTAAAGATGTTTCAGTCAAGTGGTTACTTCTACATTCTAGAGTCAACTACAGAGACTAAGATATATGTTGTGTACTATATAAAATAAATAGAACATTCAGATACCCTGTTAGCAATGTTATATTCTATGAGTACACTTAATTGCAAGGACACTTTAACTAAACGCTAAAATACATATTTTCAAAATGAGCTTATGATTTTCCACATAAGAAAAGTTTTCAAATTTATTTTCTTTTTGGAAGTAGACTTGAATTCCCCCTTCATGAAATTTGTCTTATTTTTGAGTGAAAACTGTAACATTTATGGTGTACATATAGGGGGCAAATATATGTGTGTGTTTCCTGTTTTTCCATGCAGACTCCAAATTCCTTAAATGAAAAGAAGCCAGGGAGTTATTTTACAGTAGTCTAATTCTCGACATTGAACAAAAAGCCATTTTATCTCCTAGTGAAATGTTACCAATATTTAGTGGAAGACTCCCCAGGTTAAAAGGAATTCACAGTTCATCCCTGGATCTTACGTTAACATGATGTTCTTAAATCTTCCACACAATTGTCTAAACCTCAGATTTTTCATCAATAAAATCAGAAACATTTTAAGAATTCAATAGCAACTTATTAGTAAACTTTTATATTGTTTTGCTAATGAATATCATGTGTTTGTAAAAAGCAAATCATTAGTTTGTAAAAGGTCATCTTAGTACTGGAAGTAATGGCAGTTATAAATTATTGAGAAACTTATAAATACTCAGTGTTGAGTGTTTATAAGTTGAGCGTTATAAGTTGGCAAATTATATAATTTTACACATACACGTAACTTTGTAAGATTGATAATATTCTCTTTTTAAAAAGTATGTCAGAAAAACTAAGAATCTTGAACAATTCATAACGAAAATAATAAATCCAACTCGGGTGTTCTACTCATTCCCCAAAAAGTGTGTTTCCATTTACACCATAATAATAATTACAGAATCCTTCAATGAATTGAAACTACCTGTTTTAGTGGTAAAACAGAGTGAAATTGAGCATCAGAAAAACTGAAATTAGCTATTAAAATTGCACAGCAATTGAAATATCAGAAGGATAAACTGAAGATTAGTAAGATTGGTTACCTGTAAGATATGGATAAGAATAAAGAAATGCAAAATAACCTGTGTTGGGGTCACATCTCCAGGTTTATCCTTTTTGTAAAATCCTAATTTTAAAAATTCTAATATCTTACATACCCAAAAAGATAAAAATTAAAATAAAAAAGCTTGGAAGAAACCCCCGATATTGAATAAAAATGGAAAAATGCTTAAAAAAAAAAACCCACTCTATATTTTAAGTAAACAGCATAATCTCACTGAAAAGTGAATAGAAAGAAAGAACTAGCCCAAATGGACTTTGAATATATTATTGGACAATGTAAACTCAGGTTAAAAAATAATAAAAAAATAATTACTATAAATAATTGAATTCTAGTTAGTAGACATTTATTTTTCCCAGTGACATAGGTTAGCAATTCTGAAACTACTTTGTCTATAAATCTTAGAACTAAGCAAATAAGTAGATACATTGTGGATAATGAGAACCAGTGTTGTCACTGTCAGAGAAGACAGTAATGGAAGTGGAAAAGAACAGAATAAACCATGTGATGCTGAATTGGAATCGGGATAATCATTGTGAAGTCCTAGACTCGAATATATGTGAGTGATTAGCTCTAGAGGTAGAAACAGATGTGTGTGTACAACTTCCCAGCTCTATTATCAGGTAAGACAACTCACAAGCAATGAAAACCCAGAAGCAATGGGCACATAGAACCCAGATCTTGGTTTCTTTTCTTCTTCTTCTTTTTTTTTTTTTTCTTTCTTTTTGAGAAAGTCTCGCTCTGTCACACAGGCTAGAGTGCAGTGGCGCGATCTCGGCTCACTGCAAGCTCTGCCACCCGGGTTCACGCCGTTCTCCTGCCTCAGCCTCCCGAGTAGCTGGGACTACAGGTGCCCGCCACCACATCTTAGCTAATTTTGTGTGTGTGTGTGTTTTTGGTAGAGACGGGGTTTCACCGTGTTAGCCGGGATGGTCTGGATCTGACTTCGTGATCCGCCTGCCTCGGCCTCCCAAAGCGCTGGGATAACAGGCGTGAGCCACCGCTCCCGGCCAGATCTTAATACCATTCTCCCCAGTAAGAAAACTGTAGGCCAGGCACAGTGGCTCAAGTCAGTAATCCCAGCGCTTTGGGAGGCTGAGGTGGGCAGATCATGAGGTCAAGAGATTGAGACCATCCTGGTTAACATGGTGAAACCGGGTCTGTACTAAAAATACAAAAATTAGCTGAGCATGGTGGTGCGCACCTGTAGTCCCAGCTACTCAGGAGGCTGAGGCAGGCAAATCACTTGAACCTGGGAGGAAGAGGTGGCAGTGAGCCGAGACTGTGCCACTGCACTCCAGCCTGGGGAAAGACTGAGACTCCCTCTCAAAAAAGGAAAAGAGGGGAGGGGAGAGGAAAGCAGAGGAGAGGGGAGGAAAGCAGAGGAGAGGGGAGGAGAGGGGAGGAGAGGGGAGGGGAGGGAAGGGGAGGGGAGGGGAGGGGACGGGGAGGGGGGGGGGGGGGGGGGGAGGGGGGGGGGGGGGGAGGGGACCGTGAAGAAACGCCTGAATCTAGAAATAGGGCTGAAACATAAGAAAATAATCCTGAAACATGTGGGTGTGTGAGTAAATAAGAAAGTGTTATAACAAAAGACACAGAAGAGTCAGCTTGAAGGCCTTATCCTGCTGAGATCTTGGACAATTTGAGACTCAGAATAATGACAATAAGAATTCTAATATTTTCAATAAAATAATTCAAGGATCCAGACTGATAATAAATAAATGAATAGGTAGATAAATAAACTAAAACAAAAAGTTCTTCCTTTTGACAGAAACCCGACTAACAAATATAGAAGGAGTAATCAAAGTACAAAATGAATCTCATTTTGTCAACCACAGTAATAAACATCGAGTCAAGCATCAGTTATCAAATAGATGCAAAAACTAATGGGTGGAATTTTGAGGAATAACAAGATATTTACATGACTTCAAAGTATCCTTCCAAAACATATTTATTCATTTTAAAAAGTTAAATGGTAACTGCTGTGGTTTGAATGTGTCCCCTAAATTACATGTGTTGAAAACTCAATCCCTAGTGGGGCAGTATGGAAAGGTGGGGTCATTAAGTGGTGACTGTACCATGAGAAATTAATCATGCCTTTATGAATAGATAATTTCATGTATTAAATCAATTAATTTGTTAATTGATTAATTTTTATTAGGGAAGTGGGAATGGTGGCTTTCCAAGAAGAGGAAGAGAGACCTGAGAGAGCACACTCAGGCCCCTTGCCATGTGAGGCCATTTGCTTTCTCAGGACTCTGCAGCAAGACCCCACCAGCAAGGAGGCTCTTACCAGATGCAGTCCTTCAACCTTGGACTTCTAAGCCTTCATGACTATAAGAAATAAATTCATTTTCTTTAAAAACTACCAAGTTTCAGGTATGGCTCACGCCTGTAATCCCAACATTTTGGGAGGCTGAGGAGGGCGGATCATAAGGTCAAGAGATTGAGACTATCTTGGCCAACCTGGTAAAAACCCATCTCTACTAAAAATACAAAAATTAACTGGGCATGGTGGTGGACACCTGTAGTCCCAGTTACTTGGGGGCCGAGGCAGGAGAATCACTTGAACCCGGGAGACAGAGGTTGCAGTGAGCCCAGATTGTGCCACAGCACTCCAGCCTGGCCACAGAACAACATTCTGTCTCAAACAAACAAACAAACAAACAGGAAACAAAAATTTACTGTAACTTACAGTGAAGAAACTTCAATGATAGCAATTTAACCAAGTATTAAATTTAATATCCTCAATATTTTAGCAGAAAAATATTTTGTGCCTATTGATATGAGGCACCAAGAAGGGTATAACATCACTTCTGTATTCCTCTCCCAAATGTGCATAACCTGAATCTAGTCATGAAGGAATATCAGATAAACCCAAGTTGAAGAACATTCTATAAAATGACTATTCTGAACTTGAAAATATTCAATGTACAAGGTACAAGGAAAGATCCAGAAACTGTTTTAGATTATACATGTGATATATAATCTTAGATTTAATTTTACTTACAAAGCATATTGTTTTGTTAATTAACAAAATCTGAATATAAACTTTCCTTAAATGATAATACTATATCTATCAATGTTACATTTTTAAATTTCGATAATTATGTAACAGAATGTCTCTGTTTCTAGAAAATTCACATAAGGTAAATAGGGCTAAAAGACCATTATGTTTGCAACTCACTGGCCAGTGATTCAGAAAAATAATGGTGTACACAGAGACACATACATAGGTACACACAGAGAGAGCATACAAAGGATAAAGCAAATATAGTACTACCATAACAGGGAAACTATAAGACCATATGAAATTTTGAAGGTACTATTCTTGTATTTTCTAAAATTCTTCATTTATGTTAAAGTGATGGTTAATTTTATATGTCAACTTGATTTCGCTAAGGGACGTTTAGAAAGCTGATAAAACAGTATTTTTTGTGTGTCTGTGAGATTAATTCTAGAAGATTTGTGCTTTTGAATAAGTAGACTTAAGAAAGACAATTCATCCTCACCAGCACAGGCAGGCATCATTCAATCCATTGAGGGTCCAAATAAAACAACAAGGCAGAAGAAGGATGAATTCACCATCTTCATGAGCTGAAGCTTTCATCTTCTCCTGCCCTAAGACATCACAACTCTTGGTTCTCAGGCCTTTGGACTCTAAGGCCTATGCCAGTGGTCCCCTGGTTCTCAGGACTTCAGACTTGGAATGAATTATACCACTAGCTTTCCTGGTTCTCTGGCTTGCAACACAAATTAGCATGGGATTTTTCAAACTCCGTAATTGTGTAAGCCAGTTCCCATAATATATCTCCTGTTATATATCTGTATATATGCTATTGGTTCTGTTTTTCTGGGGAACCCTGACTGATAAATATATTTGTTTTAAAAATGAGCACTCATGCCCATAAGCCTGAGGCTTCAATGAGCTATGATTGCACCACTGCACTCCAGCCTGAGTAACAGAGTAAGACTCTGTCTCAAATAATTTTTAGGTAAAAATAAACAAAAATGTGCAATAATGAGATTCAGATTCCATATCCTGGAAATTTGTGATAATCTCAAGGAATTTTTGCAGATGTAACATTCTCTAATTCAATAGCACACTTAATAAGCCTTCTGGTAGCAAAATTCTCCTTGATCATGATTCTGAAAACTGAATTCCAAAATTATCTTTATGCCAAACCAACTCTAATATAGCAAGTTCTTTCAATTTAGAAAACTCGTTTTTCATAATAATAAGATACATGCTGTGCCTAAATGTCATTAGATAAAATATGTTTATCTGCTGCTTTGTTAAGTGTTCAATATTGCCTTGAAATTAATGAAATTTACTGTAACTTGTTCTTTTTCATTTTTTCAATTCTTACAGTATTAGAATATCTCATGTAAGGTTTATCATTAGGAAAAAAAATACGATGGAGGTGATATATGTATTTTTTAAAAGAAACATGAGCTGCCCATAATAAGTCCATTTTCACTCTCAATATAGCTTCATGCCTTTTAGTGTGCTTGTGTGCAAGGCTGTTTTCTTATATCCTGTTTGGGTGTTTTTAGATTCGCTTCATGAATTCAGAGTTTTGAAATGCTTCAAAGAAAAAACTCATTATTCTTTCAATATTTCTGCTTAAGCCGGGTTGACTTTATATGAATTACAAATGTTGACACTAATTGGTAATTTTTAAAGAAAAAAGTATCTAGACAGCTTCTACCCCTTGAGGGGGAACTTAGATAAATGAAAACATCAACTACGGAATAATTGATACACTTGTATAATTCTGAATTTGCTGGTACAGAGTTAATATAACATTAAAATAATAGACAACCAATCAATACATGTCATTGCCTAATGTTTCCTTGTGACCATATGTCATTCTTTTTAGTTGTTTACTTTAAATTACAGACATTTATAGCTTAAAATTGGCTCTTTGGGGAAATAGAATAAAATTCTTTTTGTTGAGACTTTGGAAAACACAGTATCTTCATACTTCAAATAGTTTAATGACTTTATGCTTTGTTTCATCTTAACTTATATCTTTACCTATTTTTGTGCAAAGTGTCAATTAATGATATATGCATACTATAGTGGGATTTTGCTTATAGCAAATGAAACTGACAAAAAAATAGAAAAATTTAGGATATGGCTTGAGAGAGCAAACAAACTTGGAGAAAATGGTTTATTTATTGTGGGATCTAGTAAATGCATATTACTTGCTGTGAACTATCCACCCTTTTTGTGCTCCATTTTTATTGATTTCTGAGACTAAGATGGAATTATTTTGCATGGCATATTTGTCTTAAAGCTCAACATTTTGCAAAGTCCTTTAGGAGCAATAGCCCCGCAGTACCTTGACTGACATTCAATAAATTGAAAAATGAAAGAGGACATTTATGAAGCTTTAGTGGTGCTGATGAGGAGAAACAGGAGGTAGACAGCGGCAGAAACCTGGGGAGAGTAAACAGCAGATCAAAACTGGAAGGGATCCAAGAGAAGTCAGTTTTACATTGGTATGTTTTCCCCTTCTCTTTTTTATATCTTTGAATTAGTTTCAGTTTTCTTAGAACAAATACTTTTTTAACATTAAACAGTTTCCCCTACTGCCTCACTCCCTTAGCACAAACAGAAACCTGAATTGAAATTTGCATGAAGAACTGAGCATAGCCGGTAACCCTTAACACTTCGTATGCTGTCGGCAAGGTATCACACAATATCTTTCTAATCTAATTCTATGGTTTGTGTTAATTCATCTGATTGCAAAACTGGAAGCTGGCTTTTATTATAATTTTGGCCAATATCTTGAGGCAATTAAAATGGGTTGTATCAGTTAAGGATTTTCCAGAAAAATAAAACCAACATATTATAATGTGTATACCACACACACACACACACGTGCACACACACAATTCTTGAATAACATGGGTTTTAACTGTGAGGGTCCATTTATACATGAGTTTTCTTCTGCCTCTGCCACTCTTAAAATAAGGCTAACCTTTGCTCTTCCTCCTTCTCTTCAGACTGCTTATCATGAAGAAGATATGGATGAAGACTCCACCCAATGAAGATCCACTTCCACTCAATGACTAATAAAAATATTTTTTCTTCCTTGTGATTTTCTTAATAACATTTCCTTTTATCTAACTTACTTCATTGTAAAAGCAGACTTTACAATATATGTAACATATAAAATACGTGTTAATCCATGGTTTATGTTATCGGTTAAGACTCCTGGTCTATAGTAGGCTATTTGTAGTTAAGTTTTGAGGGAGTCAAAAGCTATACTTGGATTTTCTTTTTACTGTGTGGGGGTAGGGGTGGCACCCTGACCCTAAAGTTGTTCAAGAGACAACTGAATCTACTTAAAGTCAACTGATTGTAAATGTTAATCACAGTACAAAATCATTCACAACATCTACACTAGTGTTTGACAAAACAACTGAGCACCACAGCCTAGAAAAGTTGACACAAGTTAACAAATAAAATTAACCATGATAATGGTAGTTTGACACTATCCTTAACAAACTCCTTCTACAGATATTTCGTAAACCACTGACAGAAACTACCCCCTTGGCCAAACTCTAACCCAGGCTCCTCTGAGCGCTTTAGTCACTAGGCCTCTACTTGGCCTAAAACGACTTTAACAAAACACAACCTCGTTTCTAATATGTCAGTGCCACTTCCCTAGAAGGATCATAGCCCTCTGTAAAGTGTCTGCCAGAGAAAACTCGGGTTGCCAAAAGAATTTACTGCTTGTTACAGCCAATGCCTGAAGACAGGATCCCTGTCTCAGATTCTATGGGAGGGCAGCAGTGTAAATTCAATAGGGCCAGTTAGGAAATCTGATGGGTTTCTTATGGACCAAACTTCCTTCCCCCTTTTCGTAATTTTGTACTTCCCTGACTCTACTGAGTCCCACTTACACCCTTATCTACAACTTAATTTTCTCTTTAAAATGCCCAGTAACATTTGTAAAAATTAAAGTTGAGTTAAATTCATACTGTATTCTTTCCTCTGTGGCAATAGTACATTAATGGTTAAAATCTGTCCTTACCAATTTAAACAGCGCCCAACTTTGTTTTCTCTTTGCCACCACTTTCCCTTCCAAAAAAAAAAAAAGAAAGAAAAAAAAGAAAAAGAAACAAACAATACATTGAAAAACAACAGGCAGAATATTTTAATTAATTGATATAACCTAAACGCCTATGATGCCATGATGAAACCAGAAAAAAATAACATATTTGAAGACATAAAAATAAAAGTAAAGGGTTGGTAAATGATTTTTGAAAAAGAAAAAAAAATGACAAGGAAAAGAAAAAATATTTTAGAAAACAAAATAATGTATGCATATTTCTCAACAGAAAAATAAGAAATGACTCTGAACCCACTTCTCTGAAATCACCATTTTTTAATGTTATAATTGAAACAAGTAATATCCCTTGAACTATAAAAATCCCAAAGTCCGTGACGACTAAGCTAAGGTTGCCTTCCTTCTTCATAGATTATCCCTCCACACACAAATAGTTCCGCCTGAGCTTTCTTTATTCGTATCAATGAATAATATTATATTTGCACTTTTCTTTCGCATTATAGAGCATCTACCATTTTGTTTTACCTCTTCCCTATGCTAGCCGTATGTGACTTGAGACATAAAAGATGATGCATTTCCTCTCACACAATAAAATGCTGTTTCTTTTCCTAGCAGGAATTACTGCTCTACCTAATTCAATCCAGATGTGAAATACAGAACTCTATCTTTCATTTATAACTGCTCCTGAACCATGACACGGAGTGCTATCTGTCTCTACCTGTGATTCCTCTGGATACCAGTTTAGATCTATACTGCTTAGAGTACTATTTAATAATTTTTTAAAAGTCACATCTCTTTACCTCGCTAATTAACCCCTGACTATATTCGGCTACATTTATTTTTAAGTAGAATGTGTACTATATATGTGTTACTGATTTATATACATAATATGTATATGTATACTTGTCAGTTTCAACTAATCAGAAATTACATGAATATAACCATTGGAAAAGTATTCTTGCCTGCATAAACTTTCTCATGAAGAAGTATTCTTGCCTGCACACACTTTCCCATGTTGAGAGGAATGGAGGATAGAAAGTTGAGAAATCCTGAAAGACTGAACACAGACTCAAAGACTGAGTTGAACAAAATAATACGACTTTGTTCCATTTAGAAAAAAAAAAAAAAAGTGCCACTTGCTTCCAGCACTCATTTAATTTTACATAAACACGTTTTTTTGTGGCTGAAGCAAAACTGGCTCATTTGCAATGTGAAATAAAGTATAAAAACTGTAGAACCAAGTATTTCTAAGTAGAACCAAGATCAGAATTGTCTATTTTGGAAAAATCGTATTTGTCAAATGAATCTTGGACCAAAAACTGTTCGAAAAACGATGTTAACATCACGTGTAGGAATGGTGTTTTCTAGGATTTGACATTTTCAGTGATGGAGAATTACTAAATTTTATAAATGGAAAGATCACTACTAAAACCAGAAAGCAATAAATAGAATGATGTATTTTGTTTCAAAAGTTGATAAACTCGGGAGATGCAAAAGTAATAATAAAAGTGAGATATTTCCAGGCAAAGTTATCTCAGGGTAAACGCGGCAGCCGGAAGTGCCACCAGCCAGTATTCTTTGAGCAAATGGGGGAAGGGTTAAACTAAAAGCTGCTTTATCACCTTTAATTTAAGAGTTCACTTTTCAATCCTATACATCACTGTCTATCCTCTATCAACTGGAATAGGAATGGCAGAATATCAGATGATATCAGATTTTAAAAACGAACTTAAAAAAAAAAATATGGGCTGAATTGAATGTATTATATATTTGCCGCAGAGGATATCAAGTGTTTTAAACCTGCAATCTCAAAAGATTCTTGACTACAACTTAATTTATGCACCTGGTGCTTAATTTTCCACCCCACCCAAACCCCACAAAGGAATATATTTAGAGTATTTTAAAATAATGAAAACATCTTAATTATCAGAGCAGTTGTGAACGGAAGGGTAAGTAAAAGAAAGCCCACATCCTTTCATTGTAATGATGTATGATGTAGACAACTAGGTTTTGTTATAAAACATCTCTTGCTTTTGTTCAGTTAAATCTGGCTTTTCTTTCACTGGTAAAAATTCTATTGTTTCTAATGGAAAGATAGGAAAAAAATCAGATGTAAGTATTCTACTTGTTAAATAATTTTTAAAAAGGCCAGTCTTAGCCTGTGCTAATGATTTCATATAACTAAACATATATATAACAGAAGACTTTACTTTCACAAAAGTTTCTTCCCATTTCTGTAATTATCATTTTAAAGGTTGTCAGTTATTTTCAAAATACTCAAGTTTCTTATACCACCAAGAAAGGTGGAACATGTAGTATTATCTCTGCTAAGTGTCTCATGCAACAATAGCCATTTCAAAGCATATTTTAAGGAAAAATTTAGACGGAGAAACAGGATTTTAGTTTTTAAAGCGTACGCTGGTGATTAACAAGTCCTTAGCTTTTTAAGGCCCATATAGTATTTCCATGTCTATAACAGAAGAAGCTGCAACTATCAAATCCTTAAAGTTTGTAATAAGTTTAAAAATTATGATTTTAAGTATTTCAAATAAATAGTTCATGTCCAAAATGTTTTACTGGTTCTAAAAATTAGAAACTGATAATGAAAACTTCTTAAAATTTATGTAAAATGATTACCTTTTCTTTATCGTAACCTAGCTGATAATTTCAGCTGCTTTTATAAAGTCATCAGCCCGACTCTAAAGTAACTGTTATGAGGTTAAAAACAGCAATGACAACCGTGACAACAACAACAACAAATAAAAATGGCAAAGGTAAAGATAATTTCTCAATCTGCAGGGGATCTGAAAGAAACCTCAGGATATTAAAAAAGAAAAACACAAACAAATACATAGTGCAAAATGGAAAAGTGTGGAGAGTCAACACTCAACCAAGTAAATAATAAACCTAAGTAATAATGAAGAACACTAGACATATACAGAGTACTATCATTCTACACTGGAGAGCTCCTAGTTAGTTTTATACATTTTTAAGTTTTACCACAGGAAATAATGACAATATCTAATTCGTCTTAGAGACACATTTGTTGGTTAAACAAGGAGACTCATTTAACGTTTTTTGTTAAAACGCACGTATGTTACCAGAGGAATCAAGAAGACAGCTTTTGTTTCCTGATATTCTACATTCTCTTAGCAATTATCTAAAAATTTTTTGATCATTTTTGAATAAAAACATATTTAAATTGATTTAGAAACAGTAATCAACATAGGTTCATTTAAGAAACATTTTGTTCAGCATATATGAACATGGTTTTAGATAAGAGCTTTGAAATGCAGACAGAGTTTTGGGGCAAATGGGTTCATTCCTCACTCTTCATGTCTTCAAATAAGAGAAAAGTTATAATCAACAGATAGATCACCTTCAAATCATTTGATTGAGTTGGACAGACGACTGAACAAAGCAAGATCAATTCCTTTGCACTCTGTAACCTTATACTTATTTAAAGAGTAAAATTATTTTCCTCATGATTTTGAGCAAATTTAACATATTAAATCAGAGTCATATAATAAATGTCCTTCTTATTGTCAAGTTTTCTGTAAAAAATAAAAAAACTGTGATCATTTTCTTAATGTCAATTGTGGAAATATAATCCTTATATATGAGTCAAGTATGATAAATGAGATTTAGTTTTAGCATCAAGAAGGTTCATTAGATATGAACTTACATACTCATGAGGGGCCAAGGCCCTACAAGTTTCTAAGACTTAACGATCATTATTAGAGAGATGATTTTTCATAAGTTCACATTGCTGAAATATTTTGATTCAGATTGAACATAGTGGAGCCAGGTTCTTCGTTTATAAATAAAAGCAATTAAACGGCGATTTTACATTTTGTTCAAGAAAACTGCTTTTGGATGTGTCCAATCTTCCATAGTAAGCACAGCATCTTTATAATCTTTAAGAAAATGATTTAGGTTCTTCTGCTTTTAGGTTGTAAGTCATAAAACAATTACAGGTTTTAAAAGAGTAATTTGCTTATAAGTAGGAAATTTCAAGAGTATGTATTTTCATTCAGTTCCTGAGCTACTGTTTTCTAGTCTCTTATGATGCGTATTCATATCCTTTCCTGCCAGTGCCAAGCAGTCTGGTTTCTTAGCACACTTTAATTTTTTTTTTTTCCCATGGGCCAAATCAAGCAGTAGATCTTGAAACCTAGATAGACTTGTTGCTAGAGATGGGGCCAAAGCATAATTCTGGAGTGTATTTCTCCTAAAATGGAAACATATGTACACTTGTGAAGATTTCTATATTTGCTACAGTAGAGCTAACCTAAACTCTCAAAAATTATATTGAATAAATGCTAGTTAATAGCATAATCGACAACTTCACGGATTTCACAAATATTTACTGAATTTCTACTTTGTAATGCTTTTGATGAATACAGTAGATAAAATCCAGACCTTATTAAACATATGTGGTTACTGAACATGAGAATTGCATAAGAAAGGAGAACAAAACATTTTTCTTGTTCTTGAGCCACCTGGCTTATTAAAATAGGAGCTAAGAATTTGCTGATGGAAAGCAGTTGAGAGTAAATAACTAAGCAACAGACAACCAAGAAATAAGATATGTAATTATAAAGGGCATATTACACAAAAACATAAGCTCAAGGACAAATAGATCAATGTGTTCAATAGGATTGGGGAAGGTATTCTAGAAAAGTAGAAGCTGAGAAACAATACCATAGGCACTTGGACAGACTTTAAAACAAAACAAAAAAAAATGAGTAGACAGAAGCTTATCCACATAAGAAAGAATCTAAGCAAAATAATAGAAAAGGGAACAAACTTAGAACTAAAAAGTGATTGATAAAGTGTCTCAACAGACCATGACAATTGTACGTGTTTATTTAGATGTCTGAATAAGTGACAGGGACTAGCAACAGATAATTAGCTCCCTTAGACTTAAAAGTAAATTCAATAATTAGTAGCTAATAAATAACTATTAATGCGGCATTCATTTATCATAAATCATAAAAAATCATAACTTTTGTCTTGATTTTTTTATGATGGCTCATCCTCTTCCATACAATTGTATTTCCTACAGTAATGTGATTCACTAAATTTGTTTTACATCTATGTATTGAGTTCTTCCATAGTCTAATATGTTGTTAAGTACTGTAAACAGAAAAATGAACAAACTGTCTTGGCCTTCATAGAGCTTACAGCAGAGGTTAACAGAATGGAGGATAGCACAACTGTACAATTAAAGAGACATGTCAATGTGGAAGTTACTTTTGCAAGTTAATGCATTTATCTTTGGAAAACTTTCCATAAAAATAAATTTTCAATTTGAAAAAAAAAAATTGTCACATGATATCAGTCCATTTCTAGTTAAAAAAAAAAAAAGTTGTCATTATGGAAATAGGCTACAATGAGGCTCCAAGCACTGGTTTATGAATTACAGGATGGTTACAATCATTATGCATGCCATATGTTAATCTCCAGCTGGTCAAGAGCTTTGTAACACACTGTCTATATGTACTATATAAATAGAACTGTTTAACTTTGTCTAATGTATATCTTTTTCTGTTACATAAATTGAAAATATTTAGAAAGAAGAAGGATCTTTTCTTTTAAGAAGCCATGGCATGACCATGAGTAAATTAAAAGCACTGAAGGCAAATACATTGCTATCATTAAATGAAGTCCAGAACTACTTGGGGCGGAGAGGGGGGAACTAAATGGAGAATACCAAGAGTGAGAAGAAAGGCTTCAGAGAAGCTCATTATTGCTTCCATCTTGCAACCGAAACAGATTTTGTTGCTCATAGTGATTTTAAATAACAAATGGGAAAAAATATAGGAATAATATCTAGTCTGTGTTAAAAGAATGAGTGATACAGAAATCACATATGTCAAATACCTACAATATTATCTGCAAGAATAGGAACTAAATAAATGGTAACTTGATTGAAGTTAAAATTATTACATATGATGTTGGTTGCACAAGAGATAATTCATTAAAATAAATGGTTTTACATATTTTTAACGATTACATGACTTATGAATAAATTTTTTATTCAGAGTAAATATAATGTTGCCAATCACAAATGAGAAAAATGCTGGTGATATTGATTATACTAGTGCGATGTATACAAATTATATATACAAAGTACTGTCCACAGTATTTGTACTCTCATAAAGAGTAGCTAATAAACTAAATGTGTTTCTGAGTCTTAAGTATTTTTAAAAATCTATATTGTAAAATATCAAGTAATTACTAATAATATAATATTTATTTATGGAAGTTCCTCTATGATATTGTAATAGTCTGTATTACTTTCCTATTAGGATTTTCGAAAACTTAACACAAACTAATTATCTTACAATCCTAAAGGTCAGAATTCTAAAATGAGCTTTACAGTGATAAAATGGAGGTGTGGGCAAAGCTGCCTTCCTTCTGGAAACAACCAGCAAAAATCTTTGTCTTTGTCTTTTGCAGCTTTTGGATGCAGACCTGTATCCCTTGGCTCATGGTCCCTTCTTCTATCTTCAAAGTGCATCATTGCAACCTTAGACTCTTTGGTCATATTCTCTTCCCTCTATCTTGACTTGCTTGCTTCGCTCTTATAATGACTCTTGTGATTACATGGGGAGCACTTACATAATCCAAATTAATCTGCCTATCTCAACATTCTTAACTTAATCATGCCTGAAATTTCTCTTTTGCCATGTAAAATAATATAATCACAGATTCTGGGGAGTAGAATGTGAACATCTTTGAAGGATCATAATTCCGTCTACCATACAGTCCTTAAGAAATACGTTTTAATTATACGACTCAAAACAACACAATAAGGTAAAATTTGCTGTCCTTATTTTACAGATGGACAACTGTAGGCACAAATCTAACAAATAACAGGCTTCATCTCTGCTCTGTCTATCTGCAACCCTATCTTTCCACCTGAAAATTTTGCTTGTTCCAATCTTTCCTATGGGAAATCACTTACCCTTAGTAACAAATATAATGAAACATTGCACATTCACCCTTCCCATTGGTTTTCAAGCATGTATGTCAGGATGATAAAAATGAATGGCTGGCTGCACCTCCTGGATGGCTGTTTCTTCCCTTGCTGGGAGGACAGTGTCCCTGAACTTAGCTGATGCTCCTCGTGACACACACGTGCAGCAGCAACTGTCAACACACGGGCTTTCAGAAGTTGACATTTGCTTTATTCAGTAGTAACTTCCTAGTGAATGCTCCTAATGACATCCTTTTAAAACCTCATCTTCTCCCTAGACCCTTCTCTGGCAAAACACTTTAAAGCTGCTGTTTCAGTGAAGTCCTCTAGAGTGTTGTTCAAAGAACAATTCCTGCCGAGCCCTCTGGTGGTGGCCACAGGGCAACACAGTCCTTGAAAAAAAAAAAAAAAAAGAAAGAAAAACTTGTTCTGTGCTGCCTAGATTATATGCCATCTGATAGCACGTTTCGAGTTAACCCTTGGCCCCATTTGGCTACAACATTAAGTGGAACATAACTTATAAAAGACTTTGGAGGCTCGCGGGAAGCCTTAAAATTGTTCTCCTATGACTTCTCCCTGTCACATTAGTGCACAGGGATAATTAGATAAAGCAAGATCCAGGTTACACTAGGTTATTCCATTATTTCCTAAAATCAACGTTTCAATTAAACTCTAAAAATAATGCGAAGTGTGTTTATATTACAAATACACACAAATATTCAAATGCATACATGTAATGTACATTTGACACATACACACGTACATATTTGTATGCATACAAATACAGTATATATATTATGTATGCACAAGGATACATCAAGGGACGCATTCTGACTTGATACTGTTAACTTCAGTGGAAGTAAATCTAGTTGAGTCACCCTACTATTTTATCTCGGCTTAGGTAATCCCCTCTCTTGGAACATTTCTGAGCCCTTTCCTCAAGGCTACAGAACTGTCCTATATATAGCTCTATCATTGCACTTCCTTAACATTGCCTGCTTTAGTCAATCTGCCTGACTTAAATTATACTATAGGCAACATGAGGGGACAGACCATACATTATTCATCTGCATAATTCCTGAAACATGATAGAAGTTAAAAAATAATTGGCGGCCTTAAACAGGCATTCAGTCATACTCTAGTTACCTGAGGTCAAGGCCAGCTGTGAAGTGCACTAGATAATCCAATAAGGCATTTGGGCTTACTCAGTGACTTCAAACCTTTACTCGTGACAGGCCCATCACATGGCTATTCAGATTTCTATATTTCCATTTACTTGTATCCATCTGTAGTTCTCACTTTCCATTCTTCTTTCGCATTAGTTTATTATTGCTCATAGAAGTCTAGGACTGTTCAGGTCTGGGGCTAGAAATTAAGGAGGATACTAGAGAAAAAAATCAGTACAATATTAGGAAGTAATCCAGAAAATATGTTAAGTAAACAATTTTTTCCCTACCCCTGTGAGAAGATTTTAAAAAGGAAGAAAGCAAACAGAAAACAAAAGCAAAAAGCAAAATGAATGCAAAATGCTACAGAAGCCAGCAAGCAAAAACAAACCTAATTCTGTTTTCTTCCAATTTGGAGAAATTTCAACATAAGAACCATGCTGGCCAACTTAGGCTGCAAGCAGATCCCGCTATGTAAGTTCACTGATTACTTGGTTCAACCCACTTGGGGCACCAGAATGTTGGCCACAATGTTAGTTTGGTTGATTAGTCAGGTAGCTTTCTTTAATAATACCTCAAGGGATTGTGACTTTTGGCAAGAATAGAGCTAATTCTAGCTTAATTGTCATACAAAATGTTCCCTAAAGCACAGTAGACGCTGACCTTATGCTGCTTCCTATGACACACTTTTAGACATCCCTCCTGAGTGTAATAACACACCCTAGTGTTACTGTTTAAAAGCTTAAGACCACAATAGATGGTCCTGTCACCATTGTCATTTCACCTCTTCTGCAAAGAGAAAAACATATCAGGAGTATATCCTTCAGACCTCTGAATCCCTATTTTATTCTTTCTGAAACAACTTCCAGTAGCGATGCTTTGTCCTTCACAGAATGGAGATTCTTAGCACGAAGCAATTCAAACACTGTCTTTTCTTCTCCAAACCCTTCAGAGTTTCCAAATCCTAGTGTATTCTCTCTTCCCTCCAAGATGTCAAAGAATTCCATGTGTATTTCTCTCCAAGTACAGCATTCCTTTTTCCCTCTTCACAAGTTCCTTAAAAATAAGAACTATATTTTGTATACCTTTCTATTTGCTATAGCATTATTTAACAACTATATTCTATTGATCCCCTATTTGAACATTAAGGCTATGGTGGCCTCATTTGTTCGAAGAATTTTATGGTATATAATGTCTCCATGGTACAATGTACAGCATTTAATTGAAGCTATGATGCTTGATAAATGCAGTAGAAGCAAACTTTATTTTCAGCAGTAACTTCAAATTTTCAAAGAACCTCAGAGGGAGGATCAACAATTTGGAAAAATATTTTTGCTTTCTACTGGAGAAATGTATTATAATTCCTGAAGATCTGGCCTTACCCATGTTGTTTTCCAGTCTCTGACAAAATCCAGAATGCACTGGACACCTCTGGTTGTCACTGGTTTTCCAGGAAAGGGTTTTATCCAAAGGCTCTTCCTGATAGGGTATGGCTTAGGCAGCAAAGTGTTCTTCCAAAGAAGGAAGACATTCTTGCCTTTCCAGAGATAATTCTTTTACAACACATGCCAGAAATGCATTCCTACTGATTCATTGTCTCAGATATTCTAGTCTTTTACATCTTAAAAGAACCTATTGGGATGGAGAAAATTGTGATAAAGAGAAAAGCGTTAGATTTCAAAGAAACACTGGGTCAAAGCACTGAAGAGTTAGTAGTCCTTCAGATCCTTTATGTACAAATTTAAATAAAAACAAAATATTAAGGCATAGAACAACTGTAAGGAAGTGTAACAAATTTCTACCCATCTGCTTACTTGCTGTAAACCTGTTGAAACTTTTTAAAATGCAAAATAGGAGATTATTTTTAATAATTCAACCCTATTTGAGAGGTATTATTCGTATCTACCAGTTGGGTAACTGACATTACTAATATGGACAGAAAATGAAGATGACAATAATATTCATTTATGTCACAGTCTTATGAAGTCTGGCCTTGAACTAAATTTAAAACTGTGTTTGGCCGGGCGCGGTGGCTCAAGCCTGTAATCCCAGCACTTTGGGAGGCCGAGACTGGCGGATCACGAGGTCAGGAGATCGAGACCATCCTGGCTAACACGGTGAAACCCCGTCTCTACTAAAAATACAAAAAACTAGCCGGGCGTGGTGGCGGCGCCTGTAGTCCCAGCTACTCGGGAGGCTGAGGCAGGAGAATGGCGGGAACCTGGGAGGCGGAGCTTGCAGTGAGCCGAGATCCCGCCACTGCACTCCAGCCTGGGCGACAGAGCGAGACTCTGCCTCAAAAAAAAAAAAAAAAAAAAAAATCTGTGTTTGACCACCCTCTAAATATAAAATAAATCTAATTTCACCTCCTATTTCAGACATCTCTTCTCCGCTTTCAGATTATCCCACAAGATTTCTTAGCTGGGACTCCCTGCTCCCTTCTGTTCTTCGTTGCATTCAGAATTTGGAATAATTTTTAGAAAGCCTACTGAGGGTCATATACTGTCCTATAGATATTTTATATGTTACACAATTCTTAGAACAAATGAAGAAACTACAGCCTTGATATGTCTGAGTGCTGATTCTCATTCAGGATCTGTATGACATATTGTGCCTCTGATTTTCATCACTAAATATAGCCCATTATAATAGCTGAGCAAGATAATGGCTTGTAGTGCAGGACCTGGGATATAACAGCCAGATTTCTAGCTCAGGCTCACATGGTGAACAATGATGTTCATTCTACTTCAGCAATAGACCAATTGGATTTTAGTCATGATCGTAAGTGCCAGCAAAATTCTAAGCAGCCTCCATTTCCAGCCATATATTCCTAGAAAAGTCATATTTGTTTCCACTGCTAAGATATCTTTCTCATATTGTTTGCCTTTCTGGAGTGAGGAAAAAGATAAAATGAGGGGTGGGAGTTAAAAAATTCAGCATCCAGAAATGGTAGAGCTTTCTCCAAGTGTAAAGAGTACATTTGAGACTTATAACTCCATGAAGAATGCATTTGAGGCTTATATACAGCACTTTATATAGATTCAGCTCAGAAATATTTAAACAGCACAAAGTTATGTAGCCAGGATGATATTAACATCCAGAGGTAAGAATTGTGTGCAGGTAAGCTATCCAACACCAATTACCAACATTAATTCTGTTACTAATTAAGACACTGACTTGTTCCCTAACTGTGAAGCTTTTGAGTTTTCAAATCTATAGGACACATTTATATGAATTGTTATTTCTACGAGTTTTCCAATTTCATCCCAAAAATACCCTCTAAAAGCTATTACATTTTATTGCATTATTTATTAAGCAATTGAGCTCAATCTTTTTATGCCACATTTTATATTCTAAAGATATGTTATGGTCTTAAGCATCTTATACTTGATCCATTTTGTATGCACAGCTTATTATATTTATAGATTGACATTTACATATCTGATCAAGTACAAATCATTAGCACACTATGCAATATGATACCTTAGTTTAAATCAATTTCACTTTCAACTGGTTCCGACTTTAAATATTAATTTAGGTAAATGTGAGTGCACAATAGTGTAATTACTTCAAGCAAAAACATATTTCATCTATTTTTAGGACTATACAAGTAAAATATGTGTCTACTTTCCAACTATAAAGAATGTAATGAAAGTTGTCATGCCCTCACCACTCCAAGAGGCTTCACTAAGAAACAGAACTTGATGATTTTAAACACAGTTTCATAGATACATTTGGTCACTTTCCAACCAATAAATTTACACAGTCAAGGCTTTCTCTGTGACTATTTATGGCAGAGGTTGAAAATTGCCTGAAAAAGTCATCTGGAGCTGGTATCTGGATATGCTTATTTTATCCCACACACACACAAAGGGATCAACATTTTAACTTTAAACAATTTTGCATAAAAGTCAAAATCAGAGATCTTGTACCACCTAGGCCATATTCTTAAAGGGCAGCAATTTCCTGGGCTTAGGTGGCAAATGTTTCACTCCCTTTAAATGGATGAGACAGAGGTGCAGCAGTTTGCCACAGCTACACTGTATTTCCTAATTTAATACTTGTACAATGAATATATGATATTTGGGAGGCATTTGTGTTTGTTATTCTTCATCTATAATGCCTTTATTATGGAAGACACAAACGCAGTATATCTTTTTGAAGGGGGGACAGATTTACATAAGTACTAGTTGGGATCCTGTCTTGAAAACACCTAATGGAGAAACTCTTACAACACTGTCATCAGTTATTTTTATGTTTATGAAATGAAAATCCCACATTTGTTCTTTAGTATGCCTCACTGTTTCTAACCTCCCCTCCACCACCACCCCAATCTTCATTGTTCCTTCTTTCTTCAGCTCGAGTTAAAGTAGAACATTGTGTATAAACAGAGTAGTATCATTCAGCAAATACTGAGTAAAACAGCTAACAGAGTTTAAGAAAAAAGAGGGCATTTCTTTTCTAACTCTAGGAAACTGCAGTAAAATGTAAACAGAAAACAGGAGATACTTTACATCATGAAAATGTTGGATTTTCCTTAATTATTTTAGTGTGCTATTCCCCAGCTCATTACATATTAATGTAATTTGAGACAATCTTGTTCAAGCTGTTTTCAATAGCTATGAGGCTCTAAGTAAGGCATAGAGCCTTCGTGAGCTTCATTTATCTTTTCTGTTAAAGAAATATCTAGTATAGATTTTAAGAGCACAGAGTGAAGTGTCAGACTGCCTGGGTTTGAAGACTGACCGTGGCTTTCGTTTTGAGACCTAGTGCAAGGCACCTAAAGCCTCTGGGCCTTGGCATCTGCATCTATCCAATGGAGATGATCACAGTAGCATCTCACTCCTAGGGTTAATTTGCAGATTAAATGAGCTAATATTGCAAAGCACTCAAAACAGTGGCTGGCATATAGTAAGTATTATGTTAGAGTTTGTTAACACTAAATAAAACTGTCAATATAGCCTAGATTATGTCTAACCAAATCATCAGCTTTCAAATTCCATCTACTTTGATTTCATATCTGTCACTTGATAATAATACATGAATTAAAATACCTCTTTAAATATGTGATATTAAAGAAGTTACCACTATTAATAATGCTGATTTTAATTTTTTAAATGATCATAACCAAGTATTATTTAGATGAGCCTGTACACAACACTTCTAATCATGAAAAATAAAGAGAAACTTAAATATGGAAATTTGCTACTCAAAATAGCATGAGTTACTTAGAATGGAGTAAAGCTTCAGCTCTATTTTAAAACACAAACAACTTAACATCTGTATGTCACTTCCCACATGACAAATGTAAGTTAAGATGTTGGGAGTTTTATTGTAATCTTATACTGAGAATTTACACTGATGCTCAGGAAGCAAAATCTCTTATTGGATAACTGTCCTGACTTTTTTTCAAACCTAATTCTACTATCCACTTTTCTTTATCTATGCTTAGAAAAGTTAATAATTATGTTGTGGGTTTCTCAACTTTAAAAAGACTCTGACTTCTTTAAAATAATTCTGACATTATTTGTACTTACTATGGTTTTAATATCCTTACATATAAAAAAAAAATCATTCCAGAGAGTTTTAATTTGCTGTTTAATTCAAGGGTGATGATATGTCCAAAAATATTGAAATGTCTTACTAAAACTAGTAACCTAATTCCATATGGAAATGTAATTTGAAACCAGTATGGTTCTGTGCTAGAATGTTTCAAGATTTCCTGTTTCAAATAAAAATCTATTTTAAACTATACTCCATGAGTCATTGAGTATAATTGCCAAATAGGATTTAATTCAGAAAGAATAAATATTTCTATGAATGCTTACAATAATGGAGCAGGAAGGAAATATATAGTACAACCAGTCTGATGCCACTGTTAAAAGGGGAAATCATTTAAAACCAGACAGGTTAAGTGGTCAAAAGTTTATCCAACAAGACAGCATAACAGTCCAAACTGGAAACGTGTCATCCTACTTACTATCCATTTTGTCATGAATGGTCTTCCACTTGAGCCGGAATATTAAACAAGCCTCTAATAAAGAAAAGTGAATGAAATTTGCACACTAAATGCATTGTTTTTGTCATTGCTTCTATAAAACACTGGAACTTATTAATATTGTTGACCACCAGCTAGAAAAAAGGCTAATACAAATTTTATTGTCAAGTTATATTATTAGTTCACAGGTTCAAAGTGTTTGCTGCAGGTATTTTTTAACACTAAATATTTTATACTCATATCTCATAAAATAAATTTCAAATTTTAGAATGGTAGGCATGCTGTACTCTGTCAAAAGAGTAAAAAAATGGCTGTTGTCTAAATACAGAAATGATTATTACATCTGCTATCATGTCTCAGGATTTTTGAATCAATTATACATCCATAAACACAAATACATACATACATGAGCACAATTCAGTGTTTAAATGACATATGTGCCCTACAGAAATTAGGTGCAATGTGAAGGAAACATAGGTATTTAGGTATTGTATATGATTAATAAACTTTGATGTATAATAATTTAATACAAAAATTTAAAATACAGAAAACTAAAGAGTTTTAAATGAACTCATATGCTAGCTACCTGCTGATAGACACTGCAAATTTTGTGTTTTGTTTTGTTTTTCTAGACTCCTTACTACCCATTTGTGTTCCTGGGTA
Organism: Theropithecus gelada; assembly: GCF_003255815.1. Classification (NCBI taxonomy): domain Eukaryota; kingdom Metazoa; phylum Chordata; class Mammalia; order Primates; family Cercopithecidae; genus Theropithecus; species Theropithecus gelada. The sequence goes on from NC_037672.1 coordinate 32,091,785, forward strand.
CATCTTTTGTATTTTGTGCTAAAGGAAGATAATTTAGTAAAATCTGAATACATAATAGTTGATTTCTTTTGTTCAAGGATAGTGAATGTACTTTAAGACATAAAATATTTTATAAAGGCCGAATATGTTTTTTCACAACTAATAGGTTTATTAATAATAATTTATGTCTCTTCTTCATTTAACCATTTTTGTTAAATATTTGTAATACTCTACCTTAAAAAATAATGGGATGTATTTCTATAAATTTACCTCCAAATACAACTGGCTAAATTTACTTAATTTTAATACAGGAACATTCTTTTTAAAAATTTTTAAGTGTTTTCTTGTTACAGTTTTTATCTAATAATTCACTAACCAGACATCTGCAGGAAAATTATCTTACTGGCCTTGGACTGACCCATTTCTGTCTCATTTCCTGCTTGTAACTCTCAAGAATAATTGTAAAACATGCTGAGAATGCAATATTTTAAGATGGTGGAGGACTGGTTGGATGCCCCCTAGAAACAGGATGTCATTGATTTCTTTAGTTCAGCAAGCTACTTGCCCTAGGAAATAAAAGCTAGGGTGGGCTGCTTTCTGGTGTCCCTCAGCTGTGGTGCAAATGAGGCATGCACAGATGAGACTCCATTTTCCCCAGAATGCTTTTTACAGCCTTGGGGGACAAGCTCACAATGAATCTTAGGTTTCTGTTGTCCCTTATGGTGTGTTTGTAACTAATAAATCAATTTCATGTAGCTTGTGAATGTGAGTGTTCTGTCTTGCTGAACATGTTGGTAATCAGTGCAAAATGAACCTGCTTCACAAAATTGGGAGACTAATTTTTATTTATGTATTCAATAAATAGTTTTGTGTCCATGGCATTTGTGTATTTATTCTTACACTGGTATAAAGAACTAGTGGAGACTGCGTAATTTAAAAGAGAAGAGGTTCACTTGATTCAGAGTTCCACAGGCTGTACAGGAGGCATAGCTGTGGAGGCCTCAGGAAATTTACAATCATGGCAGAAGGCAAAGGGGAAGCAGGCATATCTTCACATGGCCAGCAGGAGAGAGAGATTCCATGAAGGGCAATGGGGTGCTACACACTGTCAAACAACCAGATCTCATGAGAACTCTATCATGAGACACCACTAGGGGGATGGGACTGAGCCATTAGATATCACCCCCATGATTCATTCACCTCCCACTAGGCCCCACTTTCAACCCTGGGATCACAATTAAACATGAGATTTGGGCGGAGATACAGTCAAATCATATGAATGTGAGAGCCATCCTCTTAGAAGGTAAGGCCAAAAGCAATGAACTAATACCACCAAAGCAACAATAAAACCCTACCCTAACAGAATTTACTTTCTGATAGGTAAATATATGTGATAAATAATTTGATAAGTTAAACTATAATATGATGGAAAGAAGTGGTGAGTGCTATAATAAAAAAAAAGCAGCATAAAATGATAAAAACTATCAGGAAGCATGTTTTAGATAGGGTAATTTCTAAAACCTTTTATAATGAGGTAACACCTGAGCAAAGACCAAAATAAACTAAAGGAATCAGCAATGTGTTTACCGTGAATCCTACAGTGGCATAGAGTGCAATGCTGCCAATAACCACATGAATGGGGAAGCAGATCCTTTTTAAATCTAGAATTCAGAAGAAATCCTGGCCTGAGCTGACACTTTAATTGCCACTTTGTGAAATTCAAATCAAAAGACTAAAGTAAGACTTTTTCAGATTCTTGACTCACAGAAAGAATGAGATAAGAAATGGATGCTGTTTTATACTACTATATTTGTGGTGATTTGTTACACAGCAATTTAAAACTAATACACATTTTGGTACTTGGAAGGTCCTGCTGTAACAAATATCTAAAATCGTGATGGTGGCATTAGAATTGGGCAAGGGGAAAATTCTGGAAAACTTTTGAGGAGTATTCTAAGTTGCCTTGAACATGTTAGTGTAAGTATGGACTTTAGGATGCTGCTCTTGAGGGTTCAAAATTCAATTGAGGAATCCTTGTAATACAGTGACAGAAAGCTTATCAAAATTGCCTCTTGCAGTTATGTGGATAGAAAAATGTGTTAAGATGAACTTATTTATCTAGCTAAGGAGATTTTCAAGCAAAGTGTGGAAGGTACCAACTGATTTCATTTTTCTTGCTAGATATAGTAAAATATGAAAGGAAAGAGATAATTTGAGAGAATAACTTTAAAAAGAAGTTTAAAAAGCCATATCTTGATGGTTTTGAAAATACAAATTATTTTCAGAAGGTAATGAAAGCTAAAGTGCAGAAATGTCTTCCAAAAGTATGGCATGGAGCAGACCTAAGGGCGCAACTATAAAATATTTTACCATGACCTAAGATAGATCAAAAGGTCAGAATATTTAGTCACACAAATGATCTATAAATAAATTGATAATATAACTAACAAGCTTCTCTTAGTCTCTCAATCAGCCTCAAGATTGAAAGCCTTGTCCTTCAGCAATTTGAACAAGTAGGGAGAGATTATCTCAAAATTAACTGTTGCTGCGACTTTTGCCTAATGAATTAAACTTCATTGAAATCTACAAGAGATCCATAAGGTTTTTGAGAAAATGATTTCAGAAGGTTGGACTGAATGATACAGAAAAAGTACAAAATAAAAGGAGGCTGTGGAGTCCCCAAAATTCCACTGGCAGAAAGCACACTGATCACCTGCTCAGATGGAAACAAATGCTGACAATTTTTTTTTTTTGAGACAGAGTCTGGCTCTGTCTCCCAGGCTGGAGTGCAGTGGCACAATCTTGGCTCACTGCAAGCTGTACCTCCCGGGTCCACACCATTCTCCTGTCTCAACCTCCTGAGTAGCTGGTACTACAGTGACCACCATCACGCCAGGCTAATTTTTTTGTATTTTTAGTAGAGACAGGGTTTCACCATGTTAGCCAGGATGGTCTTGATCTCCTGACCTTGTGATCCGCCATTCAAGGCCTCCCAAAGTGCAGGGATTATAGGAGTGAGCCACCACACCCGGCGGGCATGCTCACTTTTATAAAAGGAAAGATGACTCAGAAGCTAGAACCAAGAGAACAGAAGGTGGAGTGGAGAGCCATAGAGAATTTTTCTTAAGCCTGGGGCTCTAATAAGGAATTTTCAACCTTATTTTAAATGGATTTCAGATCTGTTATTAAATAGGGGCTTAGTTTTGCTTCCTATTTCTCAATTATTAAACTAGATGGTTTTTAACTCATATCCTATGCCTTCCCTGCCATTATATAGTGGTGAGGCTCTTCATATGTCTGAAAATAAAAAGAATTTTTGTCCCAGGAACTGTACTTGAGTAGTTACACTCAGGAACATTATCTGTGCCAGAAACTGATTTAAATGATGAGATTTTTGGACTTTGATCTGATACATACCGGGATGAGATTTGCGGGAACCGTAGGAGAGAATGGATGTGACTTGCATGTAGGAGTAACATGGATAAATCTGTGTCATGAAACATGATTCAGTCTGGGCTCTTGCCCATGCATTTCTCCCATTCCTGCTCCCTACAGTAGTTAGAAAACCACTGGACTGGATTATTTTCAACTTTTTTTATCTCTTAAGTTTACCCATTTTTCAGAGAGGCCCACAGGTATTCAAATTAAATAGCTTTATTTATAAAAGTAGTGAGAACATGGCTTGTGTTCTTATCAGAAATACTGGATTTGAGTCCTAACTGCAGCATCAACATTGCTAAAGTCTTGAAATTCTTAAAGCCCAGGTGTTGTTTAAACACATGAAGACAGAATTCATGTAGAGTGCTTAGCTCAAAGAAAGGCTGGTGTATAGTAAATCCATGCTACTTGTTTGGTATTATTATTGTCATCATTGTTACATGATGAGTTTCACAGATTTCTTATTCTGGAAATAGAGGAGAAACATCATTGTTATGTGAAAAATAAACACAAGATATCATAAATATTAAGCCAGACTATTCAGAAATCAGAAAGCATGATCTCATTATAATGATTCCTGTCAAAGAAAAGTCTTTCTCCTTAAGTGACACATTAGCCTGAAGAATCTAATACTTAATACATAAATCTAATACATAAATAATACATAAATCTAATACATAAATAGAGATAGTGGTCAAGAAGTTAACTTGTTCATGGGTACTTTCATTCCTCTCTATTTATTATTTTTCTGACTTTCATGGCACTATACCAAATTTTCCTTTTCCTTTGAGTCCTTTCCTGGCCACTGTAGCAAGAATTGTTCCAAATTAACTCTGAACCTATTGCCTGTTTTCTCTCTCGCAGGTCATTTATCACTTGCTATCAAATAATTGAGTCATCATGCTGATTTATTTTATCCTAATACCAATGAACTTGTTGGAACAAGGGTCTATTTGTGTTCATCTTTATCTTACTACTCTCTGTACTTAGCACAGGATATTGCAAAAGATAGGTACACAGATGTTCATCACGTTGTTTTAAATACTGCCACAATGGCACAGGCTTCTGGATTTTCTGTGTGTTGTTGCAGATTATTATTTTTTAAATAATCACAGTATGTCATTTCTATCCTCTACTTTCTACTCTCCACATCATACGATACAGCAGCAGTGAAAAGTCTGATTTAACCTCTCTGAAATTCCCTTGCATCATTGGTAAACCTATATGATGTCATATTTTACAATAAGAAAAGCCGAAATCAAAAGGTTTATTTAGGTTCCTTGCAAGTCTTATATTTGATATGTGAGGCCTTTCTGAACTTTACCTAAACTTTTTGTCTCCTGAAATAGAAAGTTACTTCTTTGCATTGTTCACAAAGTAATTATAAAGATTTATAAAAACTACAAGTGAACATCTTACATCCTTACCAGGATTTCCAGAAGGCTTTGTTGCAGAGGGATGTATTTACCCCTCGTCACCCCCTGCAAAAAGAAAAGAAAAGTATTTGCTAGAAATAACAAAGTAAACTTATAGGACTGGACATAAAAGATAAACCCAGCATACTCTCAGTTTAATTTGAAAGGGAAAATAAGGGCTTAAAATAACTAAGATGAGGATCCACAGAGGGAAAAAACAGATATCATGCATATAATCAATCTTTATCAAGCCTAAATCACAACCAGGAGGAGTACGTGAAAAATCAGTGCACCTTTCTAAATATAGATCTCAAAACTATTTTTAAGGATATATGCAGCACATGAGACACCACACACAGCTTTTAACTCACTCTTTAATTTTTATGTGATGGTCTTTGATTTGGTTAAATGAATGAGACTTACGTGATTTTGGCTGGTGAAAAATTTTGCAATTTTACAATGAAGAGGAATATGAGTCAGGGGAATTTAGAGGAATTCATTACTTACCAGTGTTTTAACATTACTACTCTTAGGTTTACATTTCCCATTCCCCTGCTAGCATCAGCCAGAGAACATTCTCTGCTTTTAACAATAATTTGTTTAATTGTGGTAAGAATGGTTAAGATGAGATCTACTCGCTGAACATTTTCAAGTGTAAGATACAGTATTATGAACTATAGAGATAATGCATTACGGCAGATCTCTAGAATTTATTAATCTCATAAAACTGAAATTTTATACCCACTGATTGGCATTAATCTGACTACGTCAGGCCCACCTAGATGATTTTCCTATCTTAAGTTCAATGATATTATACAATATAATCACAGGAATCAATTTCCATTGTATTTACTAGTTCCAGACACATTCCAAAGGGAGGGGCTTACTCAAGACTGAGGCTACTGCTGAACATTCTTGGAATTCTGCCTGACATGCAGAAAATAGTTCAACCACTGCCCAGATTCATAAGCTTTCATTAAGTCCAAAAAGGAGGCCACTTATTATTTATATTATATATACATATATATATATATATATATATATATAGACTGTTACAATGCATAGAGAACCTGATACTGATAATAATAGTAAAAATTTATACAGATTTTTTCTACAAATGCTTTTACAAAAAGAAAACTTAGGTAACTTTTATTATACCAATTTTCCCAAGGTAGAAATGGAGCATGAAGAATTTTAAGTAAACGCTTTTCAATTTCTACCGGAGGGAAATTCAAAGAAAAATCTGATTCTAAATGCATTACGTTTTACTCTACACAGAATTATTTATTGTTATCCAAATTATCAAATATGATTGATTTTCACTGTCAACCATAGAGTAATTATATCCTAATGTCTTATGGTTTGATATAACTACGTGAGTTACAAATAATATAATATTAAAATTGAGATATGGTAAAGTTTGTGTGAGTAATGTTTACGTACATCTTTGAAGCAATAATGGTTTTGAGTATTGAAGATGAGAAGACAGGGTGAGGACTCTGGATTCGGAGCTCTTCTCGTCTTCAGGTGAACTGTGTCTCTTTAGGAGGCTTTCCAACTGCTTGTGTTGTGGAGATTAGGCTTTCTGCTTTGCTAAACATCTGGAAGCTTATTTTGACCTATTTGGATTTCCAGGTATATTTCCTTGGTGTTACATGTCAGGAGTTGCATCAAGGAGAAAAAAAAATACCACTCCTCACACTCCCTCAACCTACTCAATGCCCAGGCTATTTAATTTCTAAAAAATTGTGCTGGTTTCTTTTCTTTTCTTTCTTTCTCTTCCTTCCTTCCTTTCTTCCTTCCTTCCTTCCTTCCTTCCTTCCTTCCCTCCTTCCTTCCTTCCTTCATTTCCTTCTTTCCTGCCTTCTCTCCTTCCCTCCTTCCTTCCTTCCTTCATTTCCTTCTTTCCTGCCTTCCCTCCTTCCCTCCTTCCTTTCTTCCTTCCTTCCTTCCTTCCTTCATTTCCTTCTTTCCTTCCTTCCTTCCTTCCTTCCTTCCTTCCTTCCTTCCTTCCTTCC